>NW_009954705.1:2034134-2064749 GCF_000747805.2 Chaetura pelagica | reverse complement strand
GGTGGGAGGCTGCAGAATGGGTGTGCTGGGGATGGGAGGCTGCGGGAGGGGTGTGTGGGGGGTAGATGTCTGCGGGAAGGGAGTCGTGTTGCAGTTAACGCAAGGGTGGGGGGGTATGGGAGAAACCCGGGTGGGTGGATGCAGTTAGGAGGTGCGTTGGATGGAGCGGGGTAGATGTCTGCGGGAAGGGAGTCGTGTTGCAGTTAACGCAAGGGTGGGGGGGTATGGGAGAAACCCGGGTGGGTGGATGCAGTTAGGAGGTGCGTTGGATGGAGCATGGATTGGGTGGCATGTGGACGCAAGTGGAATGCTCTACTGGAGGCTGAGGAAAGAATGACTGCAAGGACAGGGGTATGTGGGAATTTAGGGAGATGGATGAAAGAGGAGAGAAAGATCTTGTAAAGGAGTGGCTGAGCAATGCAAGGGGAGGGCTGTGCAGAAGGGATGGTAGGTTGGAGGCTGGGTAAACGGATACAGAGGAGTCAACCGTCAGAGAACCAGGAGCTAGGGGCCCTGGAAAGTCTCCCCAAATGGTTTACATCATAGTTTGGAGTTTCACGTGTCCTACCACACAGTTTCCTTTGAACTTGTTGTACTACATGTTCTTTACATGAGCAGACATAGTGTTACTTTTTAAAATAATTTTGCTTCGTTTCTATTGTGCCCACATTTCTGTTGTGATGAGAGTATTGAATCATAGAATGAATCATAGAATGTTTTGGGTTGGAGGGGACCTTAAAAATCATGTATTTCCAACCCCATGCAAGGGCAGGGACACCTCCCACTAGATCAGGCTGCTCAAGAGCCCCATCCAGCCTGCCCTTGAACGCCTCCTAGATGGGGCTTCCACATTTGGCACTTCTTTCTTTTCTCCCTCTTTTCTCCTGTTTCCTCTGATGACAGTTCCAGTGTTACCCTTTATCTTATATTCTCTATGTATGGGGGGAATAAAATTAGAGTTCCTGTTCCATATCATATACAAAATATACATATTTATGATGGATATATTAAAGGGAGTTATTTTTTCTTCCTGAAAATCTATTTCTTAGAAAGTGTCAGTGCGTTAGTTCTGCCTTGTATATGAATATTGAACGATTCCTAATACAGTTTGAAATATCACAAAGGTGGGTTTCTTATGTTTGATTTTTATTACAGTTGAAGAGTTTTGGATGGTTTATTTTTTTTCCCCCCTAGCCCCATGTCAGATACAGGCAGGCTTAGGCTTCTTACAACTCCTGGTACTTACCAGACTGCGGAATCAAAGAATGTTAGGTGTTAGAAGGGACTTCTACAGATCATCGAGTCCAACCCTCCTGCCAGAGCAGGACCAAAACTAGGGCAGATCACTCAGAAAGGCATCTAGACAGGTCTTGAAAGTCTCCAGAGAAGGAGACTCCACAACCTCTCTGGGCAGCCTGTTCCAGTGCTCTGTAACCCTCACAGTAAAGAAGTTCTTCTTCATGTTGAGGTGGAACTTTCTGTGCTCAAGTTTGAATCCATTTCTCCTTGTCCTATCACAGGTCATAAGTGAAAAGAGTTTGTCCCTGTATTCTTGATGCCCAGCCCTCATGTATGTATAGACATTAATTAGATCCCTTCTCAGTTTTCTCCTCTCTAGACTGAAAAACCCCAGGTCTCTCAGCCTTTCCTCGTAAGTCCCTTCATCATCGTCATAGCCTTCTGTTGGACTCTCTCTGGAGAGCCCAGAACTCTATGCAGTATTCCAAGTGAGGTCTCACCAAGGTTGAGTAGAGCGGGAGGAGAATCTCCTTCAATCTGGTGAACACATTCCTAATACACCCCAAGATACTGCTGGCCTTCCTGGCCACAAGGGCACATTGCTATCCCATGGATACCTGGTTGTCTACCAGGACTCCAAGGTCATTTTCCACAGAGCTGTTCTCTAGCAGATCCCCTCCTAGCCTGTACTGGTGCATTTTGTTGTTGCTTCCCAGGTTCAGGACTCTGCACTTGTTCTTGTTGAACCTCATTAAGTTCCTTTTTGCCCAGCTCTCCAACCTGTCCAAATCTTGCTGAATGGCTGCACAGCCTTCAGGTGAATCAGCCAGTCCTCCCAGCTTGGTGTCATCAGCAAACTTGCTGAGAAGACAGTGAAGTGAACATGCTTCCAGAGGGCTTTGCTTTTGGAAGTTGGGCTTTCCAGCAGGTAATGGAGAAGAACGGATCCTGCCCTGAGCTAATGACAATCTCAAGATAGTTAGAAAAGTAAATGGAAGACAAAGAAACAATAATAGGCCTTATCTGGTTTGCTGTGTAAATAATTGGAAACAAAACCCACTGATTCTTCTGTGGGTTAGCTGAGAAATGGGAAGACACTATATCTGCAGCACTAACAACAATATGAATATACGTGTATATTGAAGAATATATGTTCTTTAGAAGAATTGAAAAAAGCAAAATTCTGATTAAAAAAATACACATTCGTTTGAGTCCTAAAGAGCCAATTCTTTGAAATTCAGAGGGGAATTCAAAAGATGGAAAAGTATCCAGGCCTAAATTCTATCCTTATGAGTCAGGGTTATAAACACGTGTGAGTCCATTAAACCTGCAATTATTCATGGAAAGTTTATCTGGATTGCAACTGGCTGCACTAGGAATGTAGCAACACCAGAACTGAATCTTTGTGGAGCTGCCTATGGTCTGGCAGGGCTGGTGAGATGCAGCGCAATGGGAACAGGGACACAGTGAATCCAGCGCCAGGTGCAGAAGCAGTTTAACTGCCTTTCTTGGCACAGAGCCTGACCTAGTAAACACTTTGAACCCAAGCTGGCTCTGCACAGACCCATCTTGGGAATCTTTGGCGGCACATGTGCTCTACCAGAAGTGCTTACACACGTGATGTGCAGAGAAGCAAGTGGCTCTACAAAGGGCCAGAGGGATTACTTGATTTAGGCTGAGTTCCACTCTGTTCAGCTCCAGACAGGCCTTGCAGAATCCTTCAGGTATCTGAGCCCTGTATCCTATCAGAGGAGAGATCAGTCACCTCAGGGCTCGTGCCACCTGAAGGCTGGCTTAGGTTTGGTGTGGTGCTAGTGCTGGAAGCCTTGGAGACTGTGCCGAGAACAACAGAGGTGTGTGGAACCAGCCTGGGTCCAGCAAGGCTAAGGTGGAGAAGAACCTAGCAAGCCTCTCGCTGCCTAAACTGGATGCGTATGGAGCTACCCTCCCTAGGGTGCCCCATAGTGTTTGTGTTAGCTGTTTCATTTTCTGTTACCCAGCCTACTGATGAACACCTCATTACCTTGAAAATGGTGATGTGGCCCTATGGATATACCTGAAGCTTGTACATGAGGTGTTCTGAAGTAGGATACATTTTGCAGTCAGTTTTAGGAATAGCACAGCCATCTCTGATTCTCCTTCTAGTTCTCCAGAAGATTTTAGTTCAAAGGCTTTACAAATGGTAATTTCATTCTCCAGGGTGCTGCTGTTTGGTGCAGTAGTGTGCTATCTCTAATTAAAACACTGACCAGTGTTTAGTGGTTTTTAATGTTTTTGTGTGTACTGTTAACTTCTAGCGAATGCCTTCATTTGAAGAATTTTCTTTCACTTGCATTTGAAGTAACATTCAACTCCCTCTTTCACATTAGCACTCAGAAGATGCCACACAAAAATAGTTTGAAGCCCATGTGTATGCTTCTTCTCTGTCCCACTTCCATAGACATTTCTTGACATCTATTTCAAAACAGAGTTTCAGTGCAAAAAAGCCAAAATGGAAAGCAGTTAACTGAACTGAAAGATCCCTTGGTGCTGGGTTTCCCTAGACCACAGGGTATGTGTGTGTTTTATCTGGTGTGTGTGCTGCTTTGAAGTGACATGTCAAACAGAGTGAACACTCCAGTGACATTATCTGCTGCAACCCCCCAGTGCTGCTGCTGTGGTTGTAGCCATTCTTGTCACTGCTGATGCACACAGCAAAAGAAAAAAAAAAAAAAGAGCACTGGCACAGCACTCTTCTCATCTTTGATTCAAGAAGCCATTTAAATGCAGTTCAAATCCAGAGCTCCTGAAACTAAGCCACATCCTTATTTACATATCTTTCTCTAACAGGAGTTGTCGTCCTGTGAGGTAATGATTGTTAGCTTCCACACCAATTCATGGAACTCAGCTGCAAGTTTAAACAAAGCCAAGTTAACAGGGAAACATAGGTTTGGCTGTGGAACTTGGCAGAGCTTTTTGTTTGTTTGTATTTTATCTGACAATGATCAGTTAAAATGTTGGTTTTGTCATGCAAACGTTAATCCTGATAATTGTCTACAACATCAGTGGTTGCATCTGAACAGGGACAGTTAATTATAAGAAATTAAGACCAGTTGTTCTGCACCCAAGTCCAAAAGAGAAGGGATAATCTTTCTAATAAAGCAGACAAGACTTATTAAAAATTTAATTATTAAAAAAGCCCTTTTTCTTAAAAATCAAATAAATACATCAAGCACATGAAAAATAAATACAGTCTGTATTTTAGTCTGAAATAGACTTCTCTAAGTTTCTAGTAGGAATCACATGTCATGCAGGGAAAAAACTGCTTTCTTCTTCATCTGATAATGTTCCAGTTAGTGTTGCAGTTTATGCTTTTCCAGGTGGGGTATTGTCATATTGTTATATGTTTCTATTTTAACAAGTTTTTGGAAAATAGTGTTCAAGGGCAGGTTGGATGGGGCTCTGAGCAACCTGATGTAGTGGGAGGTGACCGTACCAATGCAGGGGGGTTGGATCTAGATTATCTTTAAGGTCCCTTCCAATTCAAACCGTTCTATGACTCTATGAAAAAGGTTTGTTGTACTATTTTAAGTGAGACCATCATCAAGGGAGAGTAAGTTGGTCAAGGCTGGCTTAAAAAAGCAATATGGCCTTAAAGTAAGCGTGAGTTTAGATTAATTGTAAAGGAAAAGCTTCCAAGCAGTAAGAAGAATTGGAGAAATGAACAACTTCAGCTCATTGCTTAGACTCTGGTAATGTTACAAGGACACATAAAAAGTGGATAAACAAAAAAAATCCAAACCTCTTAACACTGGCATTTGCTTCTGTGCTTTGCTCTGTGTAGCAGTCAACCTGTTCTGTGGTTGTGCAGCAAGAGGACCATCCTAGCTGTTCTTTAGCGGTGGAAAATGTACAGTCATACCTCAGCACTGGATTTCAGAAGATGGTGCCTAACAGCGTGGTGCTCTGTCTTGTGGTGTTACTCCAGCCTCTTACACTGTGTTTTGGGATGCCTGACCTCATGCTACACGGCCGATGTGTAGAAAATGAGAAAAAGAATCAGTAACCAGCCTTCATGTGTGTTTGTCCAGGCCCTTCCAGATGTTCAGCTGTCCAGTCAGCAATACTGCACAGCTGCCATGATGTGAGACCATATGGCCAGCCGGGAGCTGTGGAAAATTTTTGGTCTGCCTGAGTAAAATTCTGGTCAGAGAAAGACACGTGTCCAGAAAACAACAGGTATAGCCCTATCAGTGAGGTAACAAAAACTTACTTGGAGAAAAATCTGATTAGTGTGCAGTAAATAAGGCTTGATGTGACTACTGAAACAAAGAGAGTAAAGCAAAAACGAGTAACTGCTCATTTAATGAGTGTCATCCATTCTGTCAAGAGTCGAGTGCATGTGGACAAAACGGGATGCAGTTGTGTAACTAACTGATTGTGTCAAAACACATCAGCATAAAAGAGATATGTAAAGATAGCAAAGATAATTTTGGCCCTTGCAGAGTTAAATGATTAATATCAAACAATAGGAGAACCCTTGCTACAGACCCCATCTGTCAGGGAGGGCATTTATTTCCTCTGGTAGCACTGGGGTAAGGTTAAGTGGGACACAGGCTGAAGGGGGGCAGTTGTCCTGCATCCCTACTGGTGTTGCACACAAGTCTGGAGTAGTGTGTTAAACAAGCTGTCCCTCTTTGCCCACCATGCACATGGTGAGTGTATCTGCCTGTGGATATGTTTGTACCTATATAATGCTTTAATGTTCAAATAGAGACTTGTCTTTTGGATCTTGCTCAATTGGCCGTTGCTTTAGTTCTGGGAGAAAAATTCTTTTCTGACCCCAGATAGGGATCAGCTCAGCTTATGCTCCAAAGAATAGCGATTAATATCCCCTGTGACCTTTTAGCCTAGCTGCTGCAGGGTTTTTAACAAGTGGGCTTAAGACCCCTTGTGTGGCAGCTATGCTGACATGAATGGCTGTAACGTCTCTTCTTGTCAATGATCCGTGAACTAAGGAATCTCCAAGGCTACCTTGATGTGCTGTGGGGCTGTCAGGAAAGAAAGAAAATGTTTTTTCCATGCAACAGGAAAGAACCATGCAACGACAGGATGGAAAGCTGGTGTCACAAGTAATGTGTAAGTTGTTCTAAATGTACCTGACAACAATTGTCCCTGGCTGTGTATTTACTTAAAAGATGTGGCTCTGATATGATAGGAAAAGCAAATATTTAAACAAAATCCCAAACTAGGAAAAAAATAAAAAAAAATTTAACCCCCCCACTATTTATTAATTCTGTATTTCTGGTTTCTTGGATGTTTGCAATGTTGTATGAATTCTGTAATATAATGTAGAACAGACAGTAAAAAATAAGTACATAACATAAAAAAGCTGCCACCTAGTTCTAGCTACCTCTTCTTCCCCAGCCCTGGCACCTCCTGATCTCTTGGTTGCTGGAGGAAAAGGTAGACTCTAATTTGGTTCCCCACTGCAGTTTTAAGACCATGTAAATTTGTCTGCCTCCTGTGAGCTCTGTTGCTGCCGTGCCTTGCCCATGGGTTGGCCCGGCTTCCATCAGTGACGAGGAGGTTGGCTCCTACAGTGAGAGCAGCACTCTTCTGGGCCAAAGGGAAGCTGAATGCGAGCGTCAGCCCTCTTAAGGCAAAAGGGAGTTTTACAACACTCGCCTGCAGGGCGGGAACTAGCTGTAATAACAAATACAAGAGATTGCTACAGTAAGTACATGCTCTGTTTAGTATTACGGATTTCTAGGAATGGAATGCAGCAATTTATCAGAAATGTTTTACTTTCTCTTTTTTTGCTACATGCTGAGAAATCCTCCAGAGATTTGAGGACTGTTCTTCATACAGTGATAGGCTGGTTGTTTAGCAGATCCTAACCTGGATGTGTTGTAAGACAGGCCAACAGATTCTGCCCTGAATGGTGTTTTTTTAATTTGTAAGTTCATTCATCAGATCTGAACGGGTTGTAACCTATATTCTGTTCCTGTCTTTTTACCTACTTTCACTACAATGCAGGGGATGTAACTTTACTATCAGTTACTGTCTTCTGTATTTTAAAATTATATGGTTTTAATTGCTGCAGAGGTAGAGCTCTCCAACAATGTAGGCTGTCCTTCCTCAGCATCAAGAAAAAACAACATTAGAGTTGTTGCCCTTCCCATCTTAGTTCTGCTGCTGCCTAGAAGTTTATAACAGCCCATGGGAACGATCTGCAAGCTGCACTATGTGGCACAGTGTGGACAAATAAGCTCCAATGCATAGTGCTGCACGTAGTGGTGTGCCAGTGTGAATCTGCCAAAAAGCCTTCAGGCATGTGGAAGCTGTGTGACCAGTGGGTGTAGGTGAGGGCAGCAGGTTTCCATGGCTTAGCTGCAGGGATCAGGAGTGAAGTGGTGGTGGAGCAGACCTGATGAGAAGCTGCAGGCAGCAGTAAGGACCATCAGTCTCTCACCTCTGAGAGGCAGAGCATGTTTGCTATCGACAGTGTTCGGGGAGGACAGAATGTAAGTCATGTGAATAGATACTTAAGTTGTTGTCAGGGGTTTGAATTTTGCACAAGGGAACATAAAGGCATAAGTTACATCCTCATTAATGCCATCTTGATCTTGCTTTGCCTGTTCTGTAAAAACTACCAACATTTTTATGAGCCACTAGGCTGTAAAAAGTTGCTTCTCTGTGTTCTAACTTTTGTCTGCTATCACCTGCTCCTACTACATGCACCCTGTGTTATGGGCTGCCTTCAGCTGCACAGCCTGAACTGTGTGCTGCACCAGGCCCTGCTTTCTCCCTGCCTGGTTGTATCCCTCCATCCTTTCCTGTTTCTTCTCCTCCACCTTGGTCTTCCCAAACTTGAGGCAGTTAGTGGACAACCCTTCTGAGCCAGCCTCCTCTCCGTTGATCTATACAACTCTCTCCATTCATAGAATCATAGAATGCCAGGTTGGAAGGGACCCCAAGGATCATCTGGTCCAACATTTTTAGATAATACTGTTGTTTATATGAGATGGCTCAGCACGTTGTCAAGCTGAGACTTATAACTGTCCAATGTGGGGGAGTCTTCCCTTGAGAGATTATTCCAGTGTTTGATTGTCCTCATTGTGAAAAATTTACTTCTTGTGTCCAATCAGAATCTCCCTAGAAGCAATTTGTGCCCATTACCCCTTGTCTTTTTCATGTGACTCCTTGTAAATAAGGAGTCTCCATCTTACTGGTAGCCACCCCTTAAGTACTGGAACATTGTAATAAGGTCTCCCTGAAGCTTTCTCTTCTCAAGGCTGGACCATGTGGGATTCAGACAGAGGAGCAGGCTTGAACCTTAAATCCAAACCTAGCTGTACTACATAGCTTACTTTTGAATGTGTGCTTCAATATTGCTTTCTTGAATGGTTCCTGGGAAAGGCTGGACTATGGGGTTTGCCTTTAAGTCATGCTGCAATTTACTACCTGTATTAAAAACTTAGTAAAATCTGTAAATCTCGAATTGTTTTGTGGACCAGGGCAAGGGTGTCCTTTTGAAGACACAGTTTTAAGAAATCTTAAATTTGGATTGCTAACTCTGCTATAAATCCCAAAGTGGCACCTTAAACTTAATTAAAAAATCCAAGACAGCATGTGGATGTACCTTGAAAGAATATTTAAACAGAATGAGGCTTTCAACTTTTGTCTGTAGTAGACCTGTCATTCAACCATATCATAATCTCATTAGGGTGAGGGCTCTTCAAAGTGCTAAGTGCAGACTTCCCTGATGATGGCTGGCACATTTAGGCACATATGTAATACAGCAGTATAAAAAGAAATTTAATGCCTCGTGTGATTTGTGATTCATGAGTTGATGGCTGCTAATATATTGTGGTGTGCTACAAATGAAAGTTTGGCTTGTTACGTTCAGTGTGGGAAGGGCATTTAATTTTCTTGCATTAATTTAACAGGATTGGGGCCAAAGGCAGCAAATAAATTGTGAGCTTTGTCTCTGCAAAGAGTTACAATTCATGATCTCAGACCTTTGGCTAGTAAACAGGTACTCCAGAGCTAAATGGTTGAAAAAGATGGAGAGACAAGGGGCGAGAAGACACAATTCTGCTATGAGAGAAAAAACAAAACAGGAGTGTCGTGGTCTGAATTATTCTACAGCATGTAAAATTTGTTTTTCTGATTATTATATTCTCTTTTAGATTTCTGAGTGAAGATGAATTTAGCAGAGATTTGTGACAATGCAAAAAAAGGAAGAGAATATGCACTCCTGGGGAATTATGACTCTTCTATGGTGTATTACCAGGGTGTCATCCAGCAAATCCAGAGACACTGCCAGTCAATCAGAGATCCAGCAATTAAGGGCAAATGGCAACAGGTAGGGTGAAAAATACACTGTATTTCCTATACCTTTTGAGACACAGAGGACGTATATCACACCTAAATTCACAACATTTCTTTCACAATATTGTGTTGATATTTATGGAGAAAGAATTTTGGTGGCATATTTGAAATTAATTATTTTCTTCTAATTTAACACATTTGTTTGTTTGTTTTCACTTAGGATGTCTGATTAATCCCTTGTCTGTTTGTGTGTGATTATTGCATACTTTGGAAAAACTGTTTTGCTGAATATTTCCTTTTGCTGTTTTATCCTTTGAACTTTCTAATGTCCAGTAAACTAAGGTGTGAGCGGAGGAGTTAGCATCACTAGAATGGTTGTCTGAGTAGCTCTTAACTATAATGCTACAATGTGCAATTTCAATCAGGTTTCTCTTAGCCTGGTTCTTGCACACCTGCATTGTCATGCTAAAGCAGAGAACTGATGAAGCCAAGGAAGTAATTTTAAGAACCTTATTTAGCACTCTCAGTATTTAAATCTTTCTTACATTTTGTGGTTCCATTTTCCATTGTACAAAACATGTTTCATAATAATAATTTTTAAAAAAGGGGGTGGGGTGGGTAGGGTTTGAGTACATAACATGTACTCCAGAATAAAGAGTTCAGAGAATCACAGAATTGTTCTCGTTGGAAAAGACCTTTAAGATCATCAAGTCCTACCATAAGCTAACTCTACCAACCATGAAACTAACTCTACAAAGTCCAGTGCTTAAACCATGTTCCTAAGCACCACATCTGTATGTCTCCTGGCACTTGCCCTTAACATACTTGTAAACATTGATGAGGTTGCCCCTCAGTCTCCTCTTCTCCAAGCTAAAGAGACCCAGCTCCCTCAGCCTTTCCTCATAAGGGAGATGTTCCACTCCCTTAATCAGCTTTGTGGCTCTGTGCTGGACTCTTTCAAGCAGTTCCTTGTCCTTGAACTGAGGGGCCCAGAACTGGACACAATATTCCAGATGTGGCTTCACCAGGGCAGAATAGAGGGGGAGGAGAACCTCCCTTGACCTACTACCCACACCCTCTCTAATACACCCCAGGATGCCATTGGCCTTCTTGGCCACAAGGGCACATTGCTGGCTCATGGTCATCCTCCTGTCCACCAGGACCCCCAGGTCACTTTCTCCTACACTGCTCTCCAGCAGGTCAGCCCCCAATCTGTACTGGTACATGGGGTTGTTCTTCCCCAGATGCAAGACTCTACACTTGCCCTTGTTGAATTTCATCAAGTTTCTCCCTGCCCAACTCTCCAGCCTGTCCAGGTCTCACTGAACGGCAGCACAGCCTTCTGGTGTGTCAGCCACTCCTCCCAGTTTAGTGTCATCAGCAAACTTGCTGAGGGCACACTCTGTTCCCTCATCCACGTCGTTGATGAAAATATTGAACAGCACCAGTCCTGGTACTGACCTCTGAGGGATTCCAGTAGTCACAGACCTTAAGTTTTCCCTGCAAAGCATTGTACCCGTTATGCAAGGGTAAGTGGGAAGGTGTGGCAGGAGGGACATGCCTGTGGCATCTGCTGTGCTGGACAGGAACTTGCTGCCTTTTATCCCTATCATATTGAATAAATACTATTTTTTGAAAGGAGAACATGACTCCTATAAAATATAGATATTTGTAGTAAGTAGCTGAAAAGATGGTTTCAAGAACAGTTTTCCTAAATATCATATGTTTGATTAATGTCCTTTAAAAGCAGAAGCTTTTTTTGTTGTTGTTTTTTTATTGCAGCAGGTGCTTTGGTTATGATTTTGTGCTTGACACATCTGGCACCAACATGGAGTATTTTGTGTACTGATAGCTACAACCCTGTTAGCAAGTCTTCTGTAATGACAGTGCTATTCATAGGTGTTTATCAGAGGACTGTAAAAGTGTGTCTGTTTATTAAGGGCTTGTCTGCAAAGCATGTATGTGTACAAGCAGCAGTGATAGTGCCTAGCTTTCCTGGTGATCCAATAAGCTGAATGCTGTACAGGAGATACTCACATTCAAGTATTTGTATTAAAGCTCTTCTCTACCCCAGGGCATGCTGATGCAAGGTGTTCACACCCCATGCATGTTCTTAGTTCCTTCCAAGCTTGTAGCTGACATGAAAATAGACCATGAGGCTTTCCTTGTTCTGCAGCTGCATCACTACATTGCCTTCACTTCTAGTATTTAGTGTTTCCTCTGATTACCTTGGTTCTTCCATTAAACTTTTAACAGCTCTTATCTTGTGAAGGTTGCTTCAAGTCTCATGGTGTTGTGTGTTGTTTGAACTGCTTCAGAGAAGACACTGCACCATGGAATATGTGCTGTATATTGGAGACAAGCCTTGAGTAAAAAAGGACTATTAACAGTTTCCACAATATTCCCTGGAGAAGGCAGCTGGCTCCTTAGCAGAGGATCTGAAGCTGCCACTTTCTCAGAAATTATCCCTTTTAGGTAAAAATAGAATGGCTCCTGACAGTGTCCCATAAATACTTTAGAGAACTGTCCCCCAAAGATCAACGGCACTTGAGGTAGTGTCTTGTCATGCTGTGCACTCGTTAATTTTTGAAGTTCCCAACACAGCAGTGGCAGATGAGCTTTGTCAGAGTATCTCTTTGCCATTACTGGTGCCAATCTCAGCTTAGGGACAAACAACAAAAAAGAGAAGTGCTTCATCCCCAGGCTGTTTGCCTTCTCATGCATTTATGAATCTACCCATAGCACTGGGAGCAAAGTGCTATAGCTCTGAAAACAAACAATACAGCCCTGAAAGCAGTAGCATTTCCATACCTGCACCTCGGTGGTTTGGTGAGACCTACAGAGGTAGACCTGCCTTCTTACCCACTCTTGATAAATAATTGTTGTGCCTTCTCACTCCTTGGGACAGATTACAAGGGAGACTGATGATCTGGATGTTAGTATTGCTTTCTAGCTCAACAGCAGCCACATTCCATATATAATAGCTGTGTGACAGACAGCCTGTTCTGAAAAAAAGTTAACCCAAAAGTTGCATCACAATAAACATTGATTCTCAATACTAAAATAATATTTAGATATTCTTTTTAGATAATAGTCAGAAAAGTTATGCTATACACATTATATCAGTTCAGCAAAATTCAAGTCTAACCTAGTTGATTTTTACCTGAAATTCTGTCTCCCCTGGCGTATGGAACTAGCCTGTTCTTTAGGTTCTTCAGTTTCTCCACTCTGAGGAATTTCAGGAGGATAATATCACTGGTACCTTTTGGAGGTGGAGTTTAACAATCTTTAGCAGACTCTGGGTAGGTGGACGTTTTAGTGTTGGGAGCAGTCCACAGTGTGAATGTCCTTGTGTTCTAAGGAGAAGATTGTTCCTTAATAATTTCTTTTCTGATATGTATTGTCTGCATTCATGTTCACAATCTTGAGCCTAAATCCTAAAGGATTTATAGGACACTGACACTGAGGGGATCTGGTAGTAGGAAGCATGCCCTTCCTTTCTGTACATTTGTGTGTAGTGCACAAACAGGGTATTTGTCCTACTGATACTTCTGAGGCTGTGAACTCAGTCTCAGGTGTTTGCATACACATTCCCTCATAAAACAGGAATGTCCATATGAGTAACATCTCAAAGCTGTTGCTCTGCAGCTGACCAACTCATACCTGTTACATGCACCGTTGTTTCCCTATTTGGTTACTTCTCTGCAGTGAGTGCTCCTTCCCAAGGCTAGGTGGATCTGTCTTGTTGCCTTGTGTACTACACGGGATTTTTCCAGCAGTTTATTGAGTGATGTAGAGCAGAGGTGAACCAGAAGCAGCTGGGATTTTGGGTCAGACTCCCCAACACTCTTGATATACCTGTCTTAGCTTAGGTGTTGTTTTCAAATTTCTACAGGTTGGTCTGGTCAGAATAATATTCTGTGCCAGTATTTGGTTGCTTGCATTTCATTTGGCAGTCAGCTTCAGCTTTTCAATTGGGCACCCTGGTTTCAAGGCTTCCTTGAGCTTGGTGCTGAGAGCATAGTTAGGAGAAAGAGGAATGTGAACAAGTATCATCTGCTCTCCTGGGAGCAGCTGACTGGCTGAATTCCACTCCATGCAGTACCGCTTCTGGGACTTCAAAATCAGTGTTAACTGGGAGAAAGGGATTGTGTTTCCAGTCTGGCATAACCTGCAGGACTTCAAAAGGGACAAAAATGCATCCTGGAGGGTCCACCAAAGCAGCGGTGTGACAGCATAAGAATTCCTCAGCCTTCTGGAAAATTCATTGTAGTTGATTGTCTGATAACTAGCTTAGCTTGGGGATATCAACCTGTTCTTAAGACCCTTATTTGTTTTGCATACAGGGAGTCCCCAGAATGCTCTAGGGGTGCTAAGAATGGCTCCATTCCTGTCCTCACTCCTAGGCCTCCAAGCTCATTTGAAAAAGAAAAAGTTACTTCTCTGTTGTGCTCTAAGTTTTGGCTGACATGTAGGCATATTAATCCATGTAAAGACAGGCTGGGACTGGGAGGATTAAAGATCAGCAGAAACCCATCTCTTTTTCTACTTAACAACAATAAAAGGTAGGTTTACTCTCATGACTGCTACTGTGAACTTGTGTTGACATTCCCCCTATTTATTCCAAGAGAGTTTCTTGGCTGTTACAGTCTTTTTACTAGACAGCTGGCTTGTAGGAAAGAGCAGCTTCAGTGACAGTTCAGCAGCTGCAGCATGACAGCAGAGCTTTGGCTTAGGACAAGGCCAGGGGCTGTTGAGCAAAGCCTGCTGCCTGTTACACCTGTGTGCTGTGTGTGGCACAGGATTGGAGAGCACAGGAGTTCAGCGGTTCTCAGAGCACTTGGAGCAGCCAGCGAAGCACCCTTACTAACCATGGTCACTGAAGTGGGTGATTAGGTGCAGTGTATTCCTGCTTGAAGAATAAAGGATAATTTTTACTTTTCTTTATTTCAGTAAATCTGTACTTCTGGTTTTTTTTCCTCCATGCCTGTTTTATTAACCCTTTGTAGGTTACTTAATGAGTAATTCAGGAGTATTCTGCAGGTAACTCATAAAGAACTGTGTTTACAGAAGCTATACCTTGACTCCATGGGATGAAACTGAGCTACAGGGCATCCATTTTGGGAATTGTTACTTTTTACATTTTTAAAATGGAGCTTGTTGAATAACTAACACTAGGCAGTAATTTCAGGTTTAGAAAACACTTTTCCAGAAACTTGATTTGTTTTGTTACAGCATAATATAATAAAAAACCCCAACAAAACAAAACAAGAAACCCCACACATTACTTGTATTTACCAAGGTACAGACACACATGCTTATTGCTATGGGAAGTTGTGTAGAAGTATAAGCTCTAGCACAGTGAATAAAAGCTGGTGATGCCACAGGTACAACAGTTGCTAGATTGTGAAATATAGAGGAAGTCCCTGAAATGGTTTTTGGAACTACCACTAAGATAGAGTGAACTCAACTCTTTGTCACTGTGTTTTATACCTGTATGTTAGGATGTGTTTTCTGCTTGGTTACAGCTCTGTTCTAACATCCCAGCTGTGTGGCCACCCTCTGGGCTAAAAGGCTTTCTATCAGTCTTTCTAACATTGCCCAATGGCCCTGATACTGCTTCTGGAGAGGAGATGATGTGGCTGGTGTACCAGAGTGTGGCTTTTGCAAGCAGGCAATTGTACATGGTAGCTGAATCCAAGTAACATGCTGCATGCCCAGAGAGGCCAAGCTTTTCCCCACCTAGTCTTCCCTCCAGCTGCACCAGCTTCTCTCCCTGCTCTGAACCCTGCCATTCTTCTTCTGGGATTCACCTGATTACAGGGTAGCAAGCCAGTGCAGCTTGCTAACCCATCAAAAGAGTCCTAGGCTAATTTTCTGTCATTTTACTCGTGTTATGAGAAAGCAAAGACAGCTAAGCAGGGCAGAAGTGATCCTGCCTGAGCTGGATGTCCTGTGTCTTTGGGAAGATAGAGCTACCCCATCTGGAAGGAGCAAGAAGGCTGCTTTGCCCTGTGAAATGATCAAGTTCTTGTACCTAAGGTTTCTTTTGTACAGATGCACATAGAGTTCCTCGTGAAGTAAATGCAGTGTTGCAAAAGCTTGGGTATTTACCCTTCACTTTGCCTCTGTCCTTACTGATATCTTGCTGACAATAGTCACACATCTTCTTAAACAGGTTTTTAAACTAGAATTTCTTTGCACTGCTGAAATCTCCTAATTTCTCCTTGTAATGGGAAAATTCCTGAACATATTACAGAGCCGAAGGATACATGGCTGTGAGATGTACCTGGTAGTATTTTAGGAGAACTGTATCTTCCAGAAAGAGGTGATATGTGTTTGTTAGTGAGTGCTGTTAATTTAATAATTCGTTCTTTTATACACCTCACCCACAGTTATGTCAGATAGTGCTTTCTATCTTGAAGTTGCCTCACCACAAGTGGGGGACTGCTGCTATTGTTTTGAATACGTAGAGCAGGGCAGGTGAGGGCAGACACCATTCTAAGAGGGGAAATGGAAGTGTGAGAGAGAAATGGGATGAGGAGGTGAGAATCAGGCTGGAAGAGGCATGTTTCTAAAAGCTGACAAGACACAGCATCCTGAATGTGCCCAGCGTGGTTCTTTGCCAAGCACACCTGGAAACTGAGAGATCTCAGGCTAGTGGCCATATCTTTTCACCAGTAAGCACCGTTAGGAAGAGCAGTCATAAGATGTGATGCGGTTTAGTATTTGTTCCCTGATTTGCTGCTGTTATAACCTCAGCAGACAGGCAGGATTTGCATACCTCTGTTCTCCTGATCCTCTTGATTACTTAAAGTCTGCACAGCAAAGAGAGTCTGAATTTCAGGCAGCGTCACTGACATCTGTTGATACTGTCCTCAGTTGCCTTCCTCTCTTTGCCACAAAGCAAAGCCTTGTTGCAGCATTCCTAGGTAATATTTTTCCAGCTCTTTTTCGTGTGGATGCATGACATGAGAACAGCTGGGTGCCTGGTGTCTCTCCGTGGGCTTCTTGTAAGCTGATTTAAAATCCTGGCTTTTGATTCAGCCTTGCAGTGTGTGCTGGTTGTAGCCTCAGTCATGTGCCTGGTGGCAGCCTGCAAATAGACTCGCCATAATGTTTCTTCAGGAGAGCTTTTAGAGCCTATGTGTCTTCCCAGTGGATGGAAAGGTTCAGTATGTCTGGGTAGCTCCAGCTGCGAGCCTGTAACAGGCAAGATTCACACTGGCCTAAGTTAAACCTAGCTGCAGAGCACCAGTGCTGGCTTCCAGGCATGCACAGCAACACACAAATTAGCTTTAGCTGTGCACCAACACTTTAGTGAAGAGGTGACATCTGGGTGTTATGACCCTTGAGCGGGTGAAAGCCAAAGTAAGCATGGAGGTTGATCCCACAGGATGGGAAGCATCACTGAGTGATAGGTGGAAGACTCGTAAGATGCAGTGCAAGTGCACTCAGGTGAATCCCAGCACATCATAAGCTAATGCACTGAAAGCTTATGAATGCGAGCAAGAGCGTACGATGCAGGTTTTGGCTGCTGGTGTGTGCTAAGAAGTGCTGAATTTAGCGTACAAATCTTGAGCTTGTAACAAGCCACATTACCTACATCTTAGCAAATTTCTACAATAATTTTATTTTTTCTAGGTTTCATGAAAGAAAATTTAAATGCACAAATATCAAATAAATAGTCTTGAAATTTTTCTAGTAGTTCTAATTGCCTAGTGGCAAGAGAAACTTCAAGTATAAAATCCATCTCTGTAGTTCTGCAAACACAATTCTTTCTGAGAGATATTTTTCTGTCATTTATTATTTTACCTACTTTACTTACTATTTGAACTATTAAAGTTCCCATTTTCTGTCCTAATCTTTGCAGTCTGACAAAAAATTGCCTTTTACTTTGACTGCATGTTGATGTTGTGCCCCTCACAAGGTTAATTTCATAATACTGTATTTTAATGATTTAGCCAGTTGTATAGCTAGGACCTTGGAGACTGTAAGCTGTGAAGTTCTTTCATGCTAGAGTAGTAGCAAATTCGCTAAGGATCTGCCAACTGCACCCTTACTGGTATAATAGCATGTGTATGTGTGCATACATGTCAACATGCACACATAAAGCATCAGCACATGCTAAGGAAAAGTGATCCATGTGTTAGCAATCATGTCTGGTAATGACATTGACAAGCAGGAAGATGAACTCAACAGAGAATGAATTGTTTATACTCTTGTTAAAGATCTACTGTCAGACTGATGAGCCTGGGATTTGTGAGTGGAAAGGCTTGGAGGTCCCTACTTCTGAGGATAGTGAATGTTTTGAGGTACTTTCTATGGTTTTGAAAAAAGTTTTTAATTCTAACAATTTTTAAATAATGCCTGTATTTCTCAAGGTCCGACAAGAATTAGTTGAAGAATATGAACAAGTTAAGAGCATTGTCAACACTTTAGAGAGTTTTAAAATGGACAGACCTGCAGATATTCCTGTATCCTGTCAAGATGAGCCTTTTAGAGATCCTGCTGTTTGGCCTCCTCCTGTTCCAGCTGAACACAGGTAATTAGAGGCTCAAGGAAAGTGGGTGAAATAAAGTTAGGTCACCATAATTTTATATTCTTTTTTGAATGCATTTGTAATGTGAAAATCACATTTCATTTACCTCATAGTCATATGCAATAAAGAAGAAATGTATCTCATTTGGCAAAAAAGTACTTAAACTACAGTCAGGAGTTCTAAAGAAAGTCACTCCTTTATTCTGGTAGGAGTGACTAGCTAGGTGCCTGGAACCAGAGTCTGCTGGAGAGGTAAATGGGCTCTCATGTGGAGGGAGAAGAGTTTCCATTTCAGTTTATTTAAGCAGTTGCCATTTACTTTAGTTCTGTATTTCAAGTCCAATTGCTAGAGCAACACGACTGCCACACCTTGTCTTAAAACCAAATTCTGCCTCCTCATGCCACTGCTGACATCTTTGACATCATGGGTGATGCACACAAGTATAGTTACATTTTGGGTCTGTTTGCTTTTGCTTTCTAGGCAATTTTTACATTTTTATATTTTCATGCAGGGGAATGAAGTCAGAGGCAAGAGGATTGTTTTACAATTCTCCCTCCCTTGTTTTGTGGCCTGTAAAATCTGTCAGCCTTTTTTTTTAATTTTTTTTTTACCCCAGGAATGTCATCTGGTTGTGTAAAACTTGTGCATATGAATGTAACCTCATACAATCTCCTGGTTTGGAGTCAGAGGAAACTACAATTTGAAGACTTCTAAATTGTTTCCTCTACTGTTACAGGCATGTTTGTTCGTTGTGAGATTGGCTAGGAATACTGATCTAATAGTATTGTTAATTTTCTTTTTTTTTCCACCGTTGAAAGTGTATTGTTTTTTTTCTTTTTGTATTTTTTTCTTGCTTTGGGTGTGAGACAGAACCCAAAATATGTTGCTGGATTTGCAGATGTGGGGAGATAAGACTTAGGGTCTTGTCATCTTTTGTAATGACGCACCAAGGGAATTGATGAAACATTAGAATTCTTCCGTCTTGATGTTGCTCTTTTTTTTAGTATTTTTTTTCGTTGTGGTTGCTCGTTGTTAGGAATCCACCTCAGATAAAACGTCCTAACAGAGAAGTAAAACCTTTGAGGAAGGAGTCCCCAGGGCTTCAGCCCCGCGGGCCGGCGGGCAGAGCACACGCGGTGTCCAAGGGCGAGAAGGCTGCAGCCAGTCGCGAGAGGGAATCCAGAGCCAGAGGAAGAGATGACAAGGTAGGAAGCGGGAATGAGCGTGGCAGGGAGGAGTTACAATGCAGCAGGTGGCAAAGGGAAACATCCTTAGCTTTAGTTGTTTAATACAGATAATAATACAAAGTCACAGGAATCCTGTGCATGGAAAGCTCGTGCTTGCCTCTTGCCTCACGGACAAAGCAAGTGTGGTGGGGATTTTCAGTAATAATGACACCAAATTAAGGAAGGTTCTTTCATGTTCACTCTTGTCTGGATTTGAGATTTTTTGATAGGAAGCACGATGGCCTGTTGCTGGGGGTTTCTAATCTTCTCAGTTAGACCATGGGCTTGACTCTAATCTGTCAGTGTCAATCAAGCATAAAGTCTGTTCTCCTCCCCCTCCCTTTTTTTTTTTATTATTATTAAAGGAATAAAATTCAGGTGTTTTGTAAAGATTTCCATTTAAAAATTTCAAAAGTGACACCAGTCCCCTTCTCTAGACTTTTAAGCATTGTGAACAGAGTTCCACAGTGCCATTGCCTCTGCCTTACAAATTTAGGTGTGCTTGGAATTCCAGGACAGTTCTGTAAATGCATTGATGCTTGGTAAATCTAGTGCCAAACTATCTGAAGTTGGATATTCAAAAAGGATGTGAGGAAGACATAGGCAAAACAAACTCTTAGCAGCTTTCATATCCTTTCGTTAATGAAAAGGGGTTTGTATTTATTCTAACGTTTAGGAAATTCTAACGTTTTCTTGGAAAAGGCTTTGCTTTTAAAATAAAAACAATTAAATAAGCTTGAGTTGGAGATTCTTTCCTCTGAAGACCCATGAAAAAGAAGCACTGCTGAAGTGAAAGAAAAGGAGAAACAGTGGTTCACTATCAAGTCATGATGCCGAAAGCAGGACTGTTTTCTGGCTGAAAAAAAGTCTATGTGCAAATTTCTGAGACATTTGCATTTTTAAATTTAATGTAGAGCCAGGGCCAGAAACCCAAGGAATCTGTGCTATAAATGATACAAGTTGGGAGTGTACTGAAGCAGCTTTACTTTCCTGACAGACGGAGATATGAGACGCCCCTTCCTATGGGAGCACACAGTATTGTACAGATCTTGATAGATGAATAAGAAAATATTTACGCCAGTTTTCTTGGAATGAATCTGGTTAGTCCCTTCATGGCCTTTCTATTACAGGTTGCTTCTTCATAGCTCAGAAGGAACTCAAAGATACACTTTTCCCATCATTAATTGCTTTTCTGATACACAAGAAAAGTCCTAAGTAATCCCAGCAATTAGTGTCATCAGTAGACACTGATCAAGTGACTGCAGAGATGTTTCAACATTTTAGAAATCTCCCTACCCTGAATCAGTGAGATTTAAAACAAAAAGTGCAAGCTATAAAAAGCATGCGAAGATATGTGAAGTTATTTACCGTTCTGCCAGCTGTACGGGGAATTGGAGTCATGATGTGTGACAGGTCCACCAGATGTGGTTCTGTAAGGCAGCCTTCAAAGTCTTGGCTCTAATGAGGGTGAACTCTGCTCTCGAAGCTTTCTAGTGATGAGCATTATAGAGCTTTATGGTAGGGAGCCCACAACAACATGACTTCTACAATACTTGTCTCTGGGAATAATGCAATTAGCAACACTACTGCTGTCAGGTGGAGGAAGAGTCATGAAGGTATTCCATGTAATATGGTACATTTTAAATCTGAATAAATTGGTCACTAGGTGGCAGAAGGAAAATGTCTCCTCTTCAAAAATTACCAACACATGTGCTCTTGATTTCACCTTCCTTGATGATTATTTTACTTTCTTTGTCTGGAGTATGTATGTAAAAATCATGCCAGGTTGCAAATTTTCACATGTTGTATGACAATTTTTTTAATGGAATACATTATTTTCTTTGGAAGAAAATTTTGAATGAAGGAGGAAGTAGCCAGGCCTGGAAAGTGAGAGAAGTTAACAGGCATGAAAATAGGTCTAACTTCCCTTTCAGTGTTATAATCTCTTAGTTTGCAGATGTTTATGTTCTTCAAGAAGCTTATCTCTGTAGCATAGTATGTTGAATCAAAGAGTTTCAGTAAATCTTCATGTTCAGTTAAATGTAATAGGGTAAAACTGACACTTCAAACCAGGTATTGCTTTTCTATGGTAAATGTTTCAGCTCTGTTATTCTTGAGTTTGGATGTGGGGCTAGGACTACTTAGGAAATGTAGTGAACTTGGATCCCTTCTCCATTTCCTAAGATGTTGGTTGCTGTGTAAGAGGTTGTATCCTGTCCTGGTTATAATATCACAGTGCAATATTCATATTTATTTGTGCTATTTTTCAAGATAAATATAGCTACAGTATGTATGTTTGAAAAGTGTTTTGCTTCAGTTAAGGCAAATGCCTTCTTTCACCATGTCTCCTCCCAAGACCATATAATCTTTTCATTCTGACAGTAACCATTTTGGCATAAGGAGTTTTAACCTGACTGTGGCTGTAAAATGACCTTTTGTAGTGCTACAGAAAATAAGTTTGGACTTCAACCCACCAGATGGTGTTTATCTGCCAAACTCTTATATTTACATGTTCCTTTTTCTAAAATACTGCTTTCAAGTGCTTCTTCCTTCTTAGTTTCACTGGAAATTATTAGGCTTGTTCTCATGGTACCTTCTGCTGGATCAGTACCAAGAATTTTAGCTTCTGTTCAGAAGTTCAGCTTAAAGAGGCATCGTGAATGCTACTTGTCTTTCATTTAGAAGTTGCATAATACTATAGCTAAGCACTAGAACACTTTTTAGGAGTACTCTATAGAATATTTTAGCTTGTGAGTGGATAAGGATGGTAGATGTTGCAAAGGATAGGAAATAGCCAAGGGCTGCACTGCCGTATCAGTGAAGTGAATATTAAAATTGATGAAGATATTACTTTTAATATGTACTTTTTTTTCTGCTTGATTATTCTGATGTGTGTCATTAGATGTGAGATGAGGTAGTTGTATTTAGGTGGAAGCGTTGACCTCCATGCTTTGGGACTGTAAAGTTGCGTAATCTCCATGTGAGAACACTGAAAGAACTAGTAGGTGAAATTTCAGGGTTGGAAGGAGAGATTTCCAGTAACATTTATTGGGTCTGTTGTTTTCTCATGTGAATGGTGAGTTGTGTAGACTGTGCCTGTATTTAGAAGGGGAAAAGAAAAGGCAACTCCAGGCAACTGGAGCTGATAATTTATCTAAACCATGTGCAAAGTTTTACAACAAGTTTAGAACGGACAAAAAGTGAAAGACTTGGAACTAATTGGACAGTGGAACAAAGTGAAGTATGATTTCTTAATCAAAGGTGTTGCCTTTGCCAGCACTTTCTTCAGAGTTCTCCTACAGAAACAAATTAATCTACCTGCATGCCACATGGGAAGTAGTAAGTTTATCTAGTGAGTGTGTCATGTAGAAGAATTTTAAGGGGGGGAGGAATTAGGCAGCAAAGGGAATGTAAACAAGTGGTACTGAAAGAAAAACTATCAGTCACCTGGCAAATCATTTAGAGATTTCCTCAAGAATAGAGACTGACTTTTGTTTTACATTTAAATTAATGACCCTGGCACCAAAAAAAGGACACATTTGCTACTTAAATTTGCTGGTAATATTGAGTTGGGAAGCACCAAACCAAGAAGAGGCAAGAAGGCTGTTGTACAGATGGAATTGGATGACTCTGTGCTGGAGTAATGCAATTGGGATAATGTTCAGCAGTGCAGAGCAGCAGGCCATGTACTCAGAGACTGTAACAAGAATTTCTGCTAGAAGCTGGGAGATCATCATCAGAGGAGAAGAAAGATTTTGAGTAGAATCATCAAGATTGAAAAAGACCTTCAAGATCATCAAGACCAGCCATCTGCCCTACAACTCCTAACCACTAAACCATTTCCTGAAACACAAAGTCTACCTGTTCTTTGAACACTTCCAGGGACAGTGCCTCTACCACATGCCTGGGCAGCCTGTTCCAATGAAGTATTTGGCAAAAATCAGATCCGGCTGAACTTGCATTTGGCACATCACCTTTTCTCAGTGGTGGTCATACAGTCACAGAATCATAGAATAGTTTGGGTTGAAAGGGGCCTTAAAGGTCATCCAGTTCCAACCCTCCTGCCTTGGGCAGGGACACCTCCCACTAGACCAGGTTGCTTAAAGCCCCATCCAACCTAGCCTTGAACACTTCCAGGGAGGGGGCTTCCACAACTTCCCTGGGCAACCTGTTCCAATATCTCACCATCCTCACACTAAAGAATTTCCTCCTAATGTCTAATTTAAATCTGCCCTCTTCCAGTTCTGATCTGTTACCCCTTGTCCTCTCACTACAGGCCCTTGTAAAAAGCCCCTCTCCAGCTTTCCTGTAGGCCCTTCAGGCACTGGAAGGCTGCTATAAGGTCTCACTGAAGCCCTCTCTTCTCCAGCCTGAACAGCCCCAATTCTCTCAGCCTCTCCTCATAGGAGAGGTGCTCCAGCCCTCAGATCATCTTTGTGGCCCTTCTCTGGACTTTCTCTAGAAGCTCCATGTCCTTTGTATGTTGAGGGCTCCAGAATTGGACACAGTACTCCAGGTGGGGTCTCACAAGAGGCGAGTAAAGGGGCAGAATCACCTCCCTGGCCCTGCTGGCCACGCTTCTTTTGATGCAGCCCAGGACACAGTTGTCTTTCTGGGCTGCAAGTGCACATTGCTGGCCCTTGTTAAGCTTCTCATCCACTGTCACTCCCAAGTCCTTCTCCTTTGGACTGTTTTCGATCCATTTTCCACCCAGCCTGTATTTCTACATGTGATTG
This sequence comes from Chaetura pelagica, assembly GCF_000747805.2. Classification (NCBI taxonomy): domain Eukaryota; kingdom Metazoa; phylum Chordata; class Aves; order Apodiformes; family Apodidae; genus Chaetura; species Chaetura pelagica. Next base: position 2,040,690 of record NW_009954705.1, on the reverse strand, counting down.
CCCCAGCTCAGGTGCAGGACCTTACACTTGGCCTGGTTGAACTTCATGCAGTTTGCATGAGTCCACTTTTCAATCCTGTCAGAGTCCCTCTGGATGGCATCCCTTCCCTCCAGTATGTGGACCTCACCACACGGTTTGGTGTCATCAGCAAACTTGCTGAGAGTGTACTCAAAGCCACTGTCCATGTCACTGACAAAGATGTTAAAAAGCACCAGTCCAAGTACTGACCCTTGGGGAACACCACTTGTCACTGGTCTGGACATCGAGCCACTGATCACCACTCTTTGAGTGCAACCATCCAGCCAGTTCCTTACACAAGGAGTGGTCCATCCATCAAATCCATGCTGTTCCCGTTTTGATACCAGGATGTCATGCAGGACAGTGTTAAAGGCTTTGCACAGGTCCAGGTAGATGACGGTTGTTGCTCTTCCTTTGTCCACTGATGCCATGACCCCACTGTAGAAGGCCAGCCAACTAGTCAGACAGGATTTGCCCTTGGTGAAGCCATGTTGGCTGTCACCAATTACCCCTTTGTTTTCCACATGCCTTAGCAGAGCCTTCAGGAGCATCTGCTCCATGATCTTGCTGGTCTTAGAGGTAAGGCTGACTAGTCTGTAGTTCCTTGGGTCTTCCTTTTTTCCCTTGAAAATGTGAGTTATGTTTCCCCTTTTCCAGTCAGTGGGGATTTTGCCAGACTGCCAAGACTTCTCAAATATGATGGACAGAGGCTTTGCAATTTCGTTGGCCAGTTCCTTCAGGAACCATGGCACTCTTTGATCGGGTCCCATAGACTTGTGCACCTTCAGGTCCTTCAGGTGATCACAAATCTGCTCTTTTCCTGCAGTGGGGAGATCTTCCTTTTCATGGCCCATGCCTTCACCTTCTCTAACTTGAATAGTGTGACCAGACCCTTTGCTAGTGAAGACTGAGGCAAAGAAGTCACTGAGTACCTCATCCTTCTCTATGTCCGGCATGGCCAGGTTTCCAGTTTCCTTCTGAAGCCGGCCCACAGTTTCCCTCATCTTCCTCTTATTGTTGAAATACCTATAGAAACCTTTCTTGTTATTCTTAATATCCCTGGCCAGGTCCAACTCCATCTGTGCTTTGGCCTTCCTTACCCACTCCCTTGCTTCTCTGACAGCCTGCCTGTACTCTCCCCAGAATACTTGGTCTTGCTTCCACTCTTTGTATACCTAGTTTTTACATTTATCTGTGTCCAGAAGCTCCTTGCTCATCCTACAGGCCTCATGGCTCTCCTGCCTGTCTTCCTCTTCATTTGGACACGTAGCTTCTGGGCATGGAGGAAATGATCCTTGAACATGGACCAGCTTTCCTGGGCTTTGTCCCATGGTACCCTACCAAGGAGATTTTTGAAGAGAGCAAAATCTGCTCTCTTGAAGTGGGAGGTAGTGAGCTTGCTTCACTCCTTCCTTGCTACCCTAAGGATCCCAAATTTGACCATGTCATGGTCACTGCAGCCTAGTTTCCCATTAAGTCTTAGATCACCAACCAACCCGTCTCTGTTGGTGAGAACAAGGCCCAGCAGAGCACCTTTTCTTGTTGATTTCTTTACCACTTGGAGGAGGAAGTTGTAATCAGTGCACTCCAGGAACTTGCAGGATTGCTGGTGCTTTGCAGTGTTGTCCCTCCAGAGGCTATCAGGGTGGTTGAAATCCCCCATGAGGACCAGGGCTGTGAGTGGGAGGCTCCTCCTGTCTGCCTGTAGACGGCATCATCTGCTTGACCATCCTGATCCTGCCTGTAGCAGACCCCCACTGCAACATTCCCCTTTGGGAGCAAGGGACAGAAAGTGTATCTGGTAGTTGTTGTTTGGTGTTTGTGTGTAATGGGACGAGCCTGCAGGAAAGCACAATGACTTCAGAGCCCAGCTCTGGTCATTGCAGCTCCCAGGGTTATCCTACATGATTGATCTGTTTGAGGTTGAGTGTAAGGCAGCAGTAGGATATAGCCAAGGAAATTAATGGAAATTAAATCTTAGGCAAGGTCTGTTCAGGTGTTACCAGCAAAGGAAAGAGATACCTATGCCATTATAGGAGGCCCTGGTGAGACTATTTTGCATGCATTTCAACAACCATCCTCCTGAAAGATGTGTTAATATTAGGAGAGGGGAAAAAAAAAAAGGTTACCAAAAGTGAACAGGTAATTGTGTTCAGCTTGTGTTCCAAGAGGAAACTTGGTTTGGTAAAGGAAGGCAGAGCACACCTGTGCTGCACGCACCTCAGGGTGGTCGACATGTGCTGAGACTAAGGCACAGACTTAGTACAGGAGTAGAAATACATTAATTTTGGAAATGGGGTTTTTGTTCCAGCGGGTTAGTACACAGCTGATGGAAAACCCAGCACATCTCTAAATTTGTTAAAAATCAGAAGTTGGTTGGCTGAGGTGTGGTTACATGGTGGGATTGCCACAGAGACTGGAAGGGAGCAGTCTCTTGCAGTCCTGTGTACCTCTGCTGGCAAACCCTTCTAGAGGAAAGCCTTCACAGCAGCTTTATATAAAGCTGTTTTGGGAAAATAATAACACAAGAAGAGATCAGGATATGACAGGAAAAATTATGCTTTCTCCTGCTAACCTGGATTCAGGTGACAGTTTTAAAAATTATTTTTTCTAGTCTGCGCACTTACCTGCTGACTGAGGATTGCATGCTGGGCCAATTTGGGACCAACATTAATAACCTTATTAAATGTGAGAACTGTAAATATTTTAAATCTTGGTTTTATTCCAGAAATGAAAAAAAAAAAAAAAATAAATTAAACTTCCAGTGTCACTAATGTGACAGCCAAGGTGATACTGAAAGCACCTCTCCCAGCTGGCCTGGGCTCAGGTGCAGGGTTGGGCCTCCTCCTTCAGCATCCTCCACAGGGCAGAGTCTGGCTTCTCTTGCTGTTTTAAGTCGGCCTTAACTCGGAAAATAAACATCCAGAAAAAAAACCAAACTGGCTGATTTGTTTTGAGAAGTACAGAAAATTTCTTCCACTGGGAAAACCAGTCTGCTGCAGAGGGAACAGGCAGACAGAAAATACCTTTCATTAATTTATTTTGTTTCCCCCCTTTTCTCTCTTTTTATGGTTACATTTGGATTCCATTTTCTTTCTCCAGAAATTTTCCAAACTCCATAGGGCTTTTTTCACCATTTCCTTTTTGCACCAGACCATTATATTTTTTTACACCAGCTTTTTGTCTGCATACAACTTTCAGCTTCATTTCCATTGCAAAAAAAAACCCCAAACAACAACAAACAACCAATCTAACAACCTGATCTGGGAATACTAAACAACACAGAGCAGAGTTCACTTGGAAGTAAGAAGTAAAAATAGTGGGAAGAGAAACTGCTCCCTCACAGGCTTTGTGGGCAAACAGCAGCTGGGAGGGGTATAATCGGTACCTTTTTTTTTTTTTTCTGCTGCGAGGTTATTTGTGTCTCCAGCTGCCTCTTAGCCTGCCTTTGCCTAGACTGCTTTTGTTCGGCCAGCTGGGATTCTTTAACTTGCTGCTGATAGTGTTTAGAAGCTGAGTTCAGAGTCCTAAAGTAGCTCCCTACCCAGCCTCCGTCGTTAAAACTGTGCAGCTGCTTTTCAGGCACCGCCGAATGCTGCCATTGAGCTGGGAGGGGAAGGGGTTTCTTTCTGAAGCAGGAGAAGAAGAGCATGAGCCCTGATGCTTCAAAGGCATGTGACTTGGGAGTTTATTAAGGGCTTTAAAAAGCATTTTAACTGTTTATGGAGCTGGCCTATGAATGACAGGAGAGAAATATATCATAGAATCATTGAGGTTGGAAGAGACCTTAAAGATCATAGAGTTCCAACCCTCCTGCCATGAGCAGGGAACCACTAGATCAGGTTGCACAAAACCTTGTCCAACCTGGCCTTAAAAACCTCCAGGGATGGGGCATCAACAACCTCCCTGGGCAACCCATTCCAGCTCCTCACCACCCTTATAGTGAAGAATTTCTTCCTAATATCTAAAATCTCCCCTCTCTCCATTTAAAACCATTACCCCTTGTCCTATCACTATCTTCTCTGATGAAAAGCCCCTCCCCAGCTTTCCTGTAGCCCCTTCAGATACTGGAAGGCTGGTAGAAGGTCTCCATAGAGCCTTCTCTTCTCCAGGCTGAACAGCCCCAACTCTCTCAGCCTGTCTTCATAGCAGAGGTGCTCCAGGGCTTTGATCATCTTGGTAGCCCTTCTCTGGACCCTCTCCAACAAGTCCAGCAGTTAAGATATTTAGTAGTTAAGGAGAGGAGAAATTGTTGGGCAGAAAGGCTTTAATTAAACAAGTGGAGAGAATCTTCTTGGGTTTTCTCCATCAAAGACAATGGGTGTAACAGCTTTTTTGTTCCTTTTCAGTGATGACAGGCCTGCCAGTCGTTTAGCTCTGGCATGTAGTGTGGCAAGTGCAGCATCTTCAAAATACACTTTGGATGGTCTTGTCTTCATCAGGAGTTCATGTAGCATTAAGTCATGAGCCAGCCTGCTATGTGAGGCTGTTTCTGCATTCATGCCTTCAGCTGGCCAGGAAATGTGTTGCTTGTCTAAAGAATGGTTTAGCACTGTTAAGAGAGTCTGTTTTGCTGCTTTAAAACCAACCAACGAACCCACCCACCATGGTAATGTAATGTGTAATTACATGTAATGTGTTCTGGTATGGTTTTATCACTGTGAACAGCATCTATGAAGGAAGCATGATGCTGTTGTGATGGAAGCAACCACAGGTGTTTGGGGACTCTTTGTAGAGTGTTGGGTGTGAACACGTTGGTTTTGCTGGCCATCGTGGTGTTAAGATAGCTGTCTTAAAGCTTGATACATTCTTGTAGCTTCTACAGAGGTAGAACCAGACAATACTGCCATATATGGCTAGTAAAGGAAGTGTTGAATGAATGATGTCCTTACAAGCCTTTATGACTTTCACTTCTAGGGAAAGAAAATAACCCAGGAAATTGGTGATGGGGAAATTCCAAAATTTGATGGAGCAGGTTATGATAAAGACTTGGTCGAAGCTCTTGAAAGAGACATTGTGTCAAGGAATCCAAATATTCATTGGTATGACAATTTTCTCAATTCAAGTGTTTTTGCTAGTGGAGAGAAGGAAAGAAGTTATCCTTCTTCTAACTCTTAAAACAGGGACCCATTATAATCTTCTACAGATCAGCAAAACAAGGTCTTTTGGTTTTAACAGCTTATTAATTTGATTACAGTTAAGCTTTTGTTGCTAACTGGTGCAGTGCATCCATTACAAATATTGCTGAAATGAAAGTACACTCCAGAGAAGTTTAAAGATAGGCTTTGGTATTCACATTATCCAAAACAATTTTTAATTAAGCAGCTCTGGATAACTTGAGTTGAAAATAACTTTTTCCCTACCTTCCAAAAGTATTCAATTCCATATTCAATGTTATGGCACAGGATTATAGGAGTGCTCTCATGGGGCATACACTGGCATGCTGAAAAAGATGGTACTACTAAGTGAAAGGCTTTTCTATTATTTTTTTAAATAAAAATTAAAAAAATATTATTGTATGGGAATCTTACACGAGTTTCTCCATCTTGCACAGGGATGACATAGCAGATTTGGAAGAAGCCAAGAAATTACTAAGAGAAGCTGTTGTTCTTCCGATGTGGATGCCTGATTTTTTCAAAGGGATCAGAAGACCTTGGAAGGTGGGAATTACGTGGTGTTTTACTAAATGGCAAGGTGTACTTACGTATGTCTGCTGCTGTAAGGTGTGTGGCTGCCTGCAGCAGAAGGCTAAAAAGACAAATGGCAAGGATCAGGAGTTTGTTTGCTAAATCCTCTCATCTTGATTAATGTAAAATGCAGTGAAAGAAACAGATGAAAGTGTATGCAGGCTTTACAGTAAATAATGCATTATTTTCTGTTTACTCAGTCATAGCTTGGTGAGATTATAATACTTTTTATATGTCAGCCTGTACATGTGAGCAAGCACGTAGGGTATATTGACAGATGCAGAAATGCTCTATAGACTGCTCTGCTTAGGATCATGGTGGCCACTCCTCCACACTTCATCCAGGAAAGGAGTCCTTGGACTGTTTACTCCGCCTGTGCCTGCTGTCTCTTCCTCAGCCTGCAGACTGTAGGCTGGGCGGTACAAGGAAGCAGGGAGAGAGGGGACTAATCTGAGTCATGATTTAGCTCTGCAGTTAAAATTGCAACTGGGCATAGTTGCTGCTGGAGTGGGGGAAATTAAAAGTGGGAGAATGAGCTGCAAGTGGGCAACAGGAGGTATATAGGGGTAAACTGACCTGGGTGATGGACCAGAGATGAGCCCAATCTGGGCCTTGCTCAGAGCTAAAAAGGAAGAGGAGGGAGAATGTTGCTGAGCATTTCTGTAAACAGAAAATAAAATTATCTTGCTTTTGTTGTGGAATTGGGTGACACTTGTTTTGGAAATAAATAGGCACAACACAAGGACTTTCTGGTTACTGGAAGGATTACTGGCAAAAAGAGACTTGCAGATTATTGTCTGTTATTCTGTATCTGCAGGGCAATGGCATGTGTAGGGAATGCTGGCCTTTCT
>NW_009954705.1:2021234-2034120 GCF_000747805.2 Chaetura pelagica | reverse complement strand
AGCAGCATGTCAGATATTGTACTAGACCTTGCCCTGTCTTTTCCTGCTTGGTCCTTGTACTTCTCTGGCTTATGCTTGGGTCTGACCCTCAAAGCTGTCCTCCTCCAGACTAAGCCAGTCCTAGGTCCCTATTATTTTGCTGATTTATGAAGCAAAGCCTGCAGGAACTGGTGAGTGGAAGACTTCTTATTCTTGATGCTTGTAACTATAGACACTAAAGAGGGGAAGTCAGATAGAGTGGGAGCTCATAGGGGGAGCTGGGAGTTGCTGCTTGGGGCTGTTAGTGAAGGTTTTAGTGAGTTGCAAGGGAGCAGCCCAAATGTAGCCCCAGGCTATATGGCCTTTGGGGTTTAGAGTGCTTGTGGTCAGTACTAGTGGGCTTAAGGTTAACTTTAAGGTTAACCAAGATACCAGCTTGGACAGAGCCTAGATGTCATGGGTTACCAGTGCAGGGTGAGATTTTAGTGTCTTTTTAACAAGAGAATCTCTCTATTTTCCTCTGGGTGTAGAGGAAGTTGATCCATAGGGCTCCTTCTTTCCAGTTTCAAAAACTTTGAAGGGAGTTAAGAGCTGCTGTGCATTTTTTCACTTATTAACCTGCCTAGAGGATGTAGTGGCCATCTGTCTTTAAGGCAGGTACCTCAGCAGACTGCAGGGAATGTGGAGAGTGCCACTGGCCCTGTCTCCAAGTATTGTGGCAGTGGGTAAAGAAACAATAGCTTGTTTTTTTGCAGAGTTACAGTCACCCTCTCTTTGCATGAGATTATCTTTTCCTACTGAGCAGTGAAGGAAAACTAGGTGGTTGCAGACATGGAAAAAATTTCTATGATTATTTCCTCTTTTCAGTCTGAAATGCAAATTGATTTCTGATGAGTCCATGAAGAGTCTTCATTGTTAGCCTTTTCCGTGGTGACTTGTGAAGCTGTAACTCTTCTGAATTTGTTTTTCACACAGAACAGCATGCATTTTCCCTACTGTTGACCTCTGACTGCGCTACAAGGATGAGCAGTTTTGAAGGAAAGACTGTTTCTTGCAGTAATCAGTGTAGCAGCAGGCATTTGTTGAGCCTAGGCATTCAGGACAATAATTCAGGGAAAAGGCAGCCAAATCTGTTTTTGGATGTTCAGACTCTCCTGAGAACAATTCCCAAGGCAGCCCTCACAGTTTGTGCCTGCATTCAGAGGACGGTGCCTTGTGTGAAGGAGCCAGCTGTCTTCCCTGATTGAACACAGGTGCTGTGTAGCTGCAGCCACGGGTTTCTGAGCGTCCACGGGCTTGCTCTTTCTTTTTCTCTGAGCTGTTTTGTGCCAAGAAGGCGCGGTCGCTCGCTGTGCTTCCCACTGCTCTGGTAGTGATTGTTACAACAACAAGAAGTAACCCTGCAGTGATTTCATCAAAACACTTACTCCCTGTGGTGCATTTCAGCTTCTTACTGGAATACTTTGGATTAACAGAGCCTTAGAGGAAGAATAAAGAAGTCTTTGTGTTTGTCAAGGATTTTAACTAGTGAGTAAGTGGCAGCCTCCTAGTTTGCAGAGAGAAAGAGCAACTTGATCCTATGTGTTCCTGTTTGAAACCATGCTCGTCTTGTTTTACTGAGGACTCAGGTTCATTTCTTTTCCTTTTTTTTTTTTTTAATTGCATACTTTTATCATCTTTATCCACAGAGTGCTTGGGTTTTCTCTGGCCTTACACCTAGCATGCCTACTTTGCACCTGTGTTATGTACATATCTAATAGCTCCAGTATCATGTGCTCACTGTGCTAGTTACACAGGAGGTGCAGAGCCATGGGCTTTGGTTTTGACAGGGAGTGGCATGTGTAGCTGAAGCCAGAATTTGACCTTTCTTAATAATGGAGGACCAAAGCAATATCCTATATATACACTGCAGTAAACATAGTTTGTCAACAAAGGGTCAAATGTGCTTTGAGTTGGGGTGAAGCTTGCTTTAAAATATTAAATAAACACATTTGAAACTTGGAGAGAACATTAAGTCATCTCTCACCTGCATATTACAGGCTGAGTAATTTTCACCCAGTTACTCCAGGGTTGTACTTAGAATATTATTAAAATATCAGTATGACTATGCAGCAACTCAAATTATAGTATATGTCTGAATCTTCATAGGGAGAAAAAGAGTCCATTTATTTTTTATGCTTGCTGCTCTGGAGCTTATGAAACCTTGGGCAGCCTGAGGAGTGACATTGGACTGTTAGCTGTATGAATGAAGAGTGAACATTTCTGAATTAATTTACCAATGAATGTATGTTGAGCTTGCATTAGCCAAGTGTTAAATGGCAATAAAGGTATTAAGAGTTAATGGAAAATGGAATACAGAGAGGCTATTGCTTTTGAATTGTACATTTTTTAATAATTGCGTTCCCGGTTGATTTGTTTTTATAGATCTCTTCCATGTCATTCTTTGTGCTTTTTGAGGTAAATTTTTGTGAGGAACAGATGAAATCTAATTTGCTGTGTGGCTTGCCTTTAACAGATATTTTATTGCTATGGCATTTTATCTAAGTTATTAATTGCAAAGCACATTATGATGTGCAATTCTAATTCTAGCTAATTTGATTACCCTTGCGACACAGTACAGCTTTCCTTGAGGAAGCTCTTGCTAGCATGTAATAAGACCTTGTGGTTGAGAGGGGGGAAAAAACCCCAAGCACCTTGAGCACTCCATTTTCGTAGTGCTGTACAGGGATGTAAGAGTGTGTTGTCCTTCTGCAGTACTGTTGCTGAAAGGGTTGGAAAGACTATCCATAAAGACAACCGTATTTTAAAATATTATCAAGAGTGATAATTATCAAGTGTCTCAGTGCCACTATCTCAACATGGGTCCTGAGAACACTGTGTGTCTAAAACGTGCTTGTGTAACGATGGGTAAATATACTAAGCTGCAGAGATGTGTACTCCTTACTCTCTCAGATAGACCACAGATGGAAAGACAGTCTAATGGTGGGGATGCCAACCTGGGATTTAACCATTTTAGTTCAAAAGCTTTCTGAATGATCACTGAGGCTCATATTAGGCTATTTGTGGGACTGAGTGGTAGTCCACATGAGCCACAGTTGCTTATCTGTGAAAGAGAAATAGCAGTGCTCTTCTGCCATCCTGCACTGTGGAGAGGACAGTGTTTCCTTCAGGAGTTGCTAAAATGCAATATGGCCATAGAAGTACTGAGAGGGAGAGATTAAATGGTATGACAAAACCTTGTTTCTAGGGAAGTATCTCATTCATACTTAAATATAATAAGTAATCTACATTTGTATATACATATATCAGCTTTTTTTTTTTTTTTTACAGAATGCCTTTCTACAGAAAAAATGCTTTACTGAGGGAACACAGTTTTCTGCAAATGTATTTTGGTTTCTCTGAAGCTTTTTTCATGAAGGGGCCTTTGTTCCAAAATTAAGAATTCACTCTCTTCATCTGCATGTACAGACCCTTGTTAGCTGGGAAAGGCCTAAGTTTGAGTCCAGGCTCTGTCTGATGCAGGGCAAGACTGTAAATGTGTTGTATTCTTCCCAGGTGATGGGTGATAGCAAGAGTTACTGGCTTTTGTAATTCATATTTCAGTGGAATGGTAAAAATAAATCCTAGAGCATTTCCACACTGTTCTCAAAAACAGGGTTCTTGTCTTTTGTTTTCTGTTGATGGCAATTATGTTATTAAACAATTAAAAAACAGATCTCAGTTAAAATCAAGATGTGGCACCAATTGCAGTTTCTTTATTTGTTGTTCATTACCTTTTTTTTTACCTTTTAGGGCGTGCTGATGGTTGGTCCTCCTGGCACTGGCAAAACAATGCTAGCAAAAGCTGTTGCTACAGAATGTGGAACAACATTCTTCAATGTGTCTTCCTCTACCCTGACATCTAAATACAGGGGCGAGTCTGAGAAGCTCGTCCGCCTCTTGTTTGAAATGGTATGTTCTCAATGATGTGATCTGGGGATTGCTGAGGCCAGAAGGGACATCTCCTTTGGTTTACTGCCCCTCTAGTAGCATGTTGGAAGTATGGAGTTCATTGCACTGATGCCCCCTCAACCAGATAGAAAAGCAAAGTCTCTGTGTTTCCATCCTTTTCTGATATGTCATTGAGGATTAAGAAGGAAATGGTTCATCACCCATGTTGAGATAACATTTTCCAGACTACACATAGAGTTGTGACCTTGACAGAAACTCAGTTCTTATTTTGTTGTGGAATAAGCCCATAGAAAGTAGATTTGAAGTTAGATGGGATTTGGAACTGGAAGCAATACGTGTTTTATTTCTGGTTTCTGTTCTGAATGGACACAAGCCCCTTGGTGAAGTTTTGAGTGCAGTCCATCATGCAGGATGTGTGAAGGACATGCCCATGTGGACCTGTGTTGAAGGGTCATTCACCTTTTCAGGATCCTTGCTGCATTTTGACTGTACTCTCAGTTAAAACTTTTGAAACAAGCTGAGCTCGCTTCTGTCCCCTGGGCTTTCCTGCTTGCCGTGGAAAAACCTGGACAGGAAAAACTGCCTGTATTTTGATTGTATTCCTTTTTCTCCTTTGGAAGACTAGTTGCTGAAGAAAACCAACACAGAAATATCCCTCACTTGAGTAGTACAGTTCAAGCTTAACCATATGCCAAACAGTTTGTAAATCAAGATCGTGGATTACTTTTTTTGTGGGAGGCAGGAAAGATATGTATGTAGTGTGTCTAGTGGGACTGGATCATGGTCTGATGAGGGCCTGTTCTTGCTGCTGCAGCCTTAACAGTGATGCTTTCATTTGAATAAAGGCAAGGTTTTATGCTCCAACAACAATCTTCATTGATGAGATAGATTCCATCTGCAGCCGCAGAGGCACGTCCGATGAACACGAGGCGAGTCGCAGAGTCAAGTCAGAGCTGCTTGTGCAAATGGACGGTAACAAGTGTTTAGATCTGAGTTTGGGGCTGGGGTGCTGTTTCTTTACCAGTGGGAATGTAAGAACTTGGATAATCTGTAAAACCCGACTATATGGATGGGGGAAAAATAAGGCAGAATTTGAGAGTAGTGAATTTTTGGAGTGTTCAAAGGCAGATGACTGAAAAGGGTGTTCTCCTTTTTTTTTTCCTAAAATGGCCATTTTGATCGTAAATTGAAAACTCATATTTGAGAGACACAGGCTCTAGGAGAAGCAGGTAATGGAGATTTGTGCAGTTTAATATGGGTCTTAAATATTTATGAAATTTCAACCCTTTGCTAGAGTGTCCATCTCCAGGACCCCATTGAGAGATCTGATTTTTCTGTATTCTGTGGTGGCAGCTAATATTACCCTTTTTAGTCAGATTTAGTACCTTTTCTGTGCAGGTGCATCTAATGAAAAAGACCACCTGAGGAATCTTGTGGCTTGATAACCACCTCTGTGTTGCAGTTGTTGTTTAACTGCTGTTTATAATGTCCTCAAATGGGCAGCTTCATTGTGGTAAACTCGGAGTAGGCAACTTTTTGCCCCCTAGTGATAATTTCTTTCTAGTTGCTTTGCAGTTGTCCTTTGGGAGGCCAAGGAGTGATTCCTATTTCTTCTATGGCCAGATTTGACAGATATGGCTACAGTTGTGTATGACTGTGTTATTAGTACTGTCAAAGAAAGCCTTCCCCTGACTTAGCAAAAACTGTCCCTTTCTCTGTGACAATGATGGTCTTGTCACACTTAAGCTATGGTAAGGTTAGAAAACAGCCCTAGGACTACAAACAGCTGTTGCTTAGCTTCATCCAGATTTTTGGAAGGTTTGTCTGTGCAATGTTTCTTAGCAAGTATCTCAATCAGTAAGAGCTGTGGAGTGACATTTCTCTTAACTGTTGTGCTTGCAGGGGTAGGTGGTACTCTGGAAAATGATGACCCTTCCAAGATGGTTATGGTGTTAGCAGCTACAAATTTTCCCTGGGATATCGATGAAGCTCTCCGACGGAGACTGGAGAAGAGGATTTATATACCTTTGCCCACAGGTATGTTTGCTGTGAGAATTTTCCTTTAAAATGACCTTTGCAGGATAAGCTTAGGACTACTGCAGGACTGTTTGGTTGGGGAGGAATCTTTATGTTTTTGTGATGAGCAGTGAAATGAAGTGGTTAATCAACTGCCTGGGTTGCTTTATTTTTAAAGAAAGTAAGAGAAGGAAAAAAATACTACTTGCTTGGGGGCTTAAAAACAAAGAACTGCACTATTTCATTTCAAGCCTGTTTATGGGTTCTTACATTTTGAAAGAGAGTTAGTTTTAATAAGCCTAGAATTATTTTAAATGTTTAACAGTTAATCCTTGAGTGATCATCACAGGCAGCCTTTGGACATGTCGAGAAGTACCGCAAATGCACTCCATGTCCTTGCAGACTAATGCAAAGAAGTGGATCCATGAATTTTCACTTACAGGCTTAGTTCATTGTAAATCACTGCTTGCTTGCCTTTATGACTGTGCTTCAAGTCACTCAGAATGCATCAGGCTGATTGCTTTCCTGCCCTGAGATGTGTCGGCTCGTATTGTCTTTTTGAGCTGTCATTCACCTGTCCTATTAATTTTGAGATTCCTATCGCTTGAAGTTTGCGTAGCTTCATTTCTTCTTGGTACAGCGGGTGCCTCATTTCCCTGCATGAGCACTCAAGATAACAAGATGTGTGATCGTGGTGACAGCAGTTGGGATTGAGTTTAGCAGGTATAAGGAAACTTAATAGTTCTACATCTTGTCTTTGCTGCTTACAGGCAGTAACAGCTCCTAACAGGATGCCTGTCTTTATGACCAATTAGTTTAAAAACCTATCAGCTCTTGCTCTTGTTTCTAATTAAACCAGATTGTTTTTTGACACAGTGTATTACACCCTGGACAACATATGAGACGTGCTCCAGTTTTCTTTCCCATGTTACATTCTGTTGCATCTCTTCTGGAAATAAGAATGTTGAGATGTTCTGGGCAAGTCTAAGTGATGCATTTATAACTATGCTGTGTGGTTTGATGTGGTCAGGCATTTTAATTGAATATACACCAGTGTATTGTGGAATTCAATGCAAGTATATACTCTACTGCGTTTCATTTTCAAAATACTGCAAGGACTTGCTTAGCCCTATAGCAAAGATTGGAAGTTCTCTGACACATTAGATGTTCTCTGACACAGGGTGATCTCTGCAGGTATGCTGTATGTACATTGTGCTCTGTAAATAAGAAATCCCCATTTTATAGCACCAGTTGTGTGTGATTGATAACTCTATATTCTTGACAGTTCTTCAAGGCACACAAAACCAGCAGCTTTAGACAAGCTCTCCAATTTCTATTACGTTTGCCTTTCCCCTTCCTTTTAATTAGGGACAGCAATAAATAAAGCATAAGTGTGGACACTTCCTTAAGACTTCTAGCATTTCCTACTATTATTTCCTTTGTTGTTTTTGTCCTCTTTTCTAGGTCATAAAAATTGGTCACTGTGGAAATAAAGATGCTGAGCTGGTATATTTTTCTGTACAGTAAAAGCCTGGAAAGCATTTGTCCCCTTCTTTACCACCCTTGTGAAGAGTAACACTGAAGCCTAAACTGTGAAATGTGAATTCCCTCTTACAAGCCTATGCTGCCTAACATGTACCCAAATGCACATATTCACGTGCCCTGTACAAGAAAAATGGTTAACTGGCTGCATAAGTGCTCATTTTTGCAGCTGGTAATCACCCTGTGCAACCTGCATCCAGGACTGAAAGCTGGATACCAGGACATTTGTACTGTAAATATGTTACTATGTTTACTGTATTAATATATCTGTTTTCTATCAGGCTTCAGCAGCTTTCTTGGGTCCCAGCTGAGAGAAGTGCTTAAACATATGCTTAAAGTTCAGCCTATTGTTAAGGGATTTGTGCTGTCTGAAGCTCTGTTAATACAATCCTTATTGTGGTTCTAATGAAACTTTGTGAATAATATGCAATCAAACACTTGAACAGCAAGTGAATCCAAAGGGATGTGAGAGTAAGCAGACATTTGTGCTTTTGTGCCCTTGGGTAGTATGTGACCAAATGCTTTGTCACCTGAGACATAACAGACATTTTTAAAGACATATGGCCTTGGGATTTGTCTCAAGACTATACGGTTTTGATATACTACTTTTAACCATATACTTTGCTGTATTTGATTGGACTCTTTACTATGTTTTTTCTGTTTCTTTTCTTACATTAAGCCTCTTTTGTTTGCACTGAAAAATCTAAGTTGTGTTAATTTCTGGTTTTAATGTTACTCTTGCAAGTCTTCAAACAAGTACTTTTATGTTATAGCAAAAGGCAGAGCAGAATTACTTAAGATTAATCTTCGGGAAGTAGAACTGGATCCTGATATCAGCCTTGAAGAAATTGCTGAGAAGATTGAAGGCTATTCTGGTGCTGACATCACTAATGTTTGCAGGTATCTCATCCCCCTTAATTTGCAAATAAAACTGCATGGAACATCATAATTTACGTTATTTGATAAAAGGCAATACTCACTAAAGCTGAAGCCATGTTAACAGTGACTATGTTTGAGGCCTAAATCTATTGGCTGGAACCAGATGTAACTGTCATGTGAAGCAGCCTAAAGACTATGGAGTCTGTATGAGATGTGCTTCAGCTTTCTTGACTCTGAAGAGAAAAAAAAATTGTCTGAGCAAATCTTATGTTACCACTGTTTGCATTTACTGAATATTTGTTAATACAGTGCAAATCAGATTTGGATATTTTATTTTTTTAAAATCCCATGAGTTGAAGAATATCTTTGGGGCTTCTATTTGCTACATGTTTGACCAGCCCCCAGTACAGCACAGTCTTGGTTTCTGCCCCAGTCTTCTAGGTGCAGGGGTAATACAGATAGTTTATAGCATTAGTACTGAGTTTATTTCCATCCTGTTCCCACAATTTGTTTCCTTTTTTGACAAATGAGGCTTTTCTTTTGGAGAATAGGTATTTATAAAAACTTAGCAGTAGGAGCTCTACATCCCTTACAACGTCAGAATCCCTACCAAGAGAAACTGATCCTTTAAGAACATGGTTTGGAATTTTTTTCTTCCCCTGCTGCTTTGCTGGAATTGTGAAATGTCTCCATGGTTTTGAAAACTTGGTGTGTGTCACACAGTGCAATAGTTAAATTACCTGTTCTCCCTGAGGCCTGTGTTATCCCTTGCTGGGAAAAATCTGGGGAAAGAGAAAATGTAATTTCAGACTGCATGTGGGCTGTGGTGTGAGAAATGAGCAGTGCTGTCTCTGCAAGTGGGCCACACAGGCAGCATCCAGGCTGGGGAGGAGTCGTGGAGCAGGTAGAGCATGAGGAGGCACAGGCACCGGTGGCCTCAGCCCCGCAGAGCCAGGTGATGCCAGTGTCTGATGCCTCCAGCTCTGCCCTCTACAGATTCAGGTGCTGTGTTCAAGGAGGGAACAGAGCTGGGCTGCACTCCCAGCACTTGCTGACTGTCTTTTTGGGCTACACAGTGGGAAGAAGGTTGAAATCTAAGGGGCTGGGGGTGGAAAATCCAGACTACTTTAGAGAAAAAGAAAGTCTTTGAGTGCAGTTCATCTCCCACCCTGCCCTTTCCTGCACTGAAGTTGTAAAATTTCATCTCTATGAATCATTGTTAAAGGTTTTCAATTTTATAGTTTTAATTATCTCTGCACATTTACCATATGCTTAAATGGGTTTTGGTGCCAATGCATTCTTTTTGTTGAATTAATGTAGGGATCTGGGAGCACGGTAGCTAGGAAAGATGTGAACCGCATCTTCTATGGTAAATAAATGCTCTGTAAAGTGTCCCTGCCAGTGATTTCTAGCAAGAGAATACAATCAAAATTCATAGGCTTAAAGCACATGCTGCTAGCAATTAGCTCCCATATATTGTCCTGTATTTCCAGGGATGCTTCTTTAATGGCAATGAGACGACGTATTAATGGCTTAACTCCAGAAGAGATTCGTGCACTTTCTAAAGAGGAGCTTCAAATGCCTGTTACCAAGGGGGACTTTGAGCTGGCTCTGAAGAAAATCTCTAAATCTGTTTCTGCTGCAGACCTGGAGAAGTATGAAAAATGGATGGTGGAGTTTGGATCTGCTTAATCTCAGTGACAGCTCTCCTTTGCTAGAGTTTTATGGCTTTTGTTGTTTTCACTTGCAAAATGAGTTAGAAATCTTTTTAAAGGTTTAATAAAAGGTCTGCCTCTGCCCCCATCACACCCCTTTCTTGGTGACAAGATCTTTTAAACTCCATTTGCCTTTAAAAGAAGTGAACACAATATTGAGCTGCTATTATAAAAGATGTTTTATCTCTGAAATAGTAAAATATGACAAACAGGAAGGGAAAATTATACTTGTGAGGGTAATCTTACTTTTTGTCCAATGAAGAGCAGTGTTACTTAACCTCCTTATAGTCATCTTCCATGGCCGGAATCAATAAATCAGCTGGAAGATGTGACTCCAGAGGAGCTAATAAGGGCTCACTGTACCCTTTCCTCTTCAGTGCTGCATTTCTGTTAAGCTGCTGACTCTGCCTCCCTTGAACATGGCATTAAAGTTACTGTCCTCTCTCTCTGGTTGGATATTCAGAGAAAAGCCTGTGGATTAATTGGCATTACACAGAGGAAATGAGGATCAGTCTTCCAGCAAGACATGGGCTTGGCTGTCTTCTCATGTACACCCATTTGGAATCGATATCACTTCAGACTGGACTGATGTCACCTGTGGTGACTTCTGATGGAAATGACAGGAAATTAAAAGGGCCTCACTTGCTCTCAGTCCAGTTTATGCTTGATCTCCGAATATGGTTTGTACCACTTTGACTGGTAGACACTTTGAAGTTTCACCAGTAGGCACTTTGACTTCAGTTACATTTTGCACTTTTATACTTATGTATCATCCTATACTTTGTGCTGTTTAGATATTATTGTTATTATTATTTTAAAGTGCTGAGAATTTAATACAGTCAAGACACTAATATCAAGGTTGTCTTTCAAACACATGGCTGTCCTTAAAACACGTGGCTGTGGACTTCCACTTCTTCTGATTAGACATGAACTCTTTCCTAACTTTACTAGGCAATGGAATTTGCATCTGTTTATGTTGTAGAACTGTTCATGCTTTTTTTTTTTTTAAAAAAAAAATTTTTTAAAAAATTTTTTTTTTAAAAAAAAAATTTTTTAAAAAATTTTTTTTTTAAAAAAAAAATTTTTTAAAAAATTTTTTTTTTAAAAAAAAAATTTTTTAAAAAATTTTTTTTTTAAAAAAAAAATTTTTTAAAAAATTTTTTTTTTAAAAAAAAAATTTTTTAAAAAATTTTTTTTTTAAAAAAAAAATTTTTTAAAAAATTTTTTTTTTAAAAAAAAAATTTTTTAAAAAATTTTTTTTTTAAAAAAAAAATTTTTTAAAAAATTTTTTTTTTAAAAAAAAAATTTTTTAAAAAATTTTTTTTTTAAAAAAAAAATTTTTTAAAAAATTATAAATTATTTAGGGGAAAATAATCTGTACAATCTCATGTATGTACTTACCTGATTCTTCCCTTCCCATGTACAAATGCAGGGATGAGAAGGGTTGAGTTATCATCTCTAGCATGAGACATCTTTTCTCTGGAGTATAACTGTCATGCTGACTCATGGACTTGGCCTGCAAGTCTGACATATGAAGGGTTGCTGTAGTAGGAATAAGAAGGAGAGGCTCAATTTACAGAGGAATATGCATGCTCTCTAACTTCTGTTAGTCTGTGAGCTAGGCCTGAAGTATCTTGGTGGATGTGAATTGCTGTGTGGTTCAATAGGTATTCTATCCTTCAGCTCTCTGCTGAGAATCCTAGTGGCATAGCTGGTTGTGGAAGACTGGAGTATGAAACAGATAATACCTCCTTTGCATGGAAATGTATCCTTATTTGCTCCTTTTTGCTAGTTCTTGAAATATCCCAATAGTGTCAGCAGTTCAGCACATGGGTTCTTGGGCCATGGCATGTGAACCACTGAGGCAAATGCTGCTGAAGCAGTCTGCTGTTCAATAGCAGGGGCTGTCAGGACACACGCAGGACAGCTCTGCAGCGTCCGTCTCATTATGTGAGCCGCTTGTAAAGCTCTCTTGCTGTTTCGTCTGTCCGTGTTCCTTTTTCTGTCTTTCTCTGTGAAGACCACATCTTGGGTTGATGCTGTCATTTTAAAGGGCTGTCCCAATTTACATGGAGGAACACCGTGGAGATTCTGTCAGTCTTACACTTGACATGAAGCTCGGTGGTGGCTTAAGAAGTGTGTTTCTGTGTGGCACTCCATAAAAGTGCCTTCTGGTGCTCCAAGACTGGTTGAGGTACAGCTGCTGTTGTAGTCTTTTGAAGGACAGAGCATTTCCACTGGATAGCATTAGGCCCTGTTACACTCCTGGACAGGGAGGTTAGTGCAGCAGGAACATCAGCTTTTACCCTTTTACCTGTAGGAAGATTAAAAGCTCCAGCTCCTCCTTTCCTGACCGGTTTGCACTAGCTGCACTGTAGAGCCCTTGTGGGATTCACTATACCTGCAGCTGTCAGACTAAAATGAACAGTTCTGTCTGCACTGGAAGATGAGCAAGTAGAAGAGTGCTTGACTCTTTATAATTTTGGCAGGATTCCTACCAGTCTGTTCCTCCAAGGGAATAACTGGTCTTTATAGAGAGAAGGCTTTGAAAACATCTTTGCAGTCTGTCATTTCTTCCTTATGAAAGGTGTAGGCTGCAGCCCTTACTCTTTTGTTTGTTTGTCTTCAGTAGAAATCAGTAAATCTTGTGGCCAGTGCCAGATTAGCACTTCAGGGTCTCTCACTAGCGAGGACATTGCTGCCTGAGGAACTTAGGCTACACAAGCAAGATCTAGAAGGGAATAGATGTGAATGCCAGTACCTTACCCTGTTCATCTACCCAAGAGCCCTGCTGGGGTTCAGCA
>NW_009954705.1:2007972-2020982 GCF_000747805.2 Chaetura pelagica | reverse complement strand
ACGAAGGCAGAGCATTTAGCAAAAATGTTTTCCTTTAGCTTTTTTATGAACCTTCTACCTTAAGGCATTAAACTTTCCTCTTGCATGTTAAATCACAGTTCACTGTACCGAATATTCTCACTAGTAGGAATTATTTAAGTCCTATGGTCTTTTTCTGTAAAAGTCATAATTTTTACCCAAAACACATTTTTCTTGAACAGAACAGTTCATCCTTTACTGCTGCAGAACAGAGAAATGAACATTTCCAGGCTGTAGATGTTTGTATGTATGTACAATGGTTGTTCCCAAGCATTACACCTGTGACTTGAGCCCAGCTAGATCAGGCACCCTCTGCAAGACAGAGACCACCCCAGCTGAGACTTTTCAGGGTAGGGATCTGGAGCTGTATGCTGACCCATACATCTTTACCAGATCATGCTGGCAATCATCTAGGTGTGCTTGGAGATTGG
The DNA here is from genome assembly GCF_000747805.2 of Chaetura pelagica. Taxonomy (NCBI): domain Eukaryota; kingdom Metazoa; phylum Chordata; class Aves; order Apodiformes; family Apodidae; genus Chaetura; species Chaetura pelagica. Next base: position 2,020,533 of record NW_009954705.1, on the reverse strand, counting down.
GTTATTAATTCAAGCAGGGAGCCAGCGAGATGCAGCAAGGAGCAACCAGGGAAGCAAGGTCAGGCCAACACTGGCAGCAACTCAGTGCCCTAAGGATGACCTTATGGACCAGCAGAAGTCCAGTTCCTGTCCCGCTGGTGGAAGCCCTTGTGTAGGGATGTTGGATTCCTCAGAGAGCCAAGTCTGAGCATATCACAGCCTGCTGCAAGTGTGCTCTCTTTGTGTCTGTATGTGGATGGAAGTACGTGTGCACACGTGTCTGTGTATATCTACGCACTTAAGGTGTGGTGCTTCAGGAGTTTGTATCTAAACTACATAAAAAACATGTTTTAAAGCTTTGTTTATGTGTCTCTTTCTAAACCTCTGTGAAGGCCCTCTTGGGTGGCACTGTTAATTTTTGCACAATAACAGATTTGGTTGTATGAAGTAATAAACATACATGTAGAGTCTGTTTGTCTCCCTTGAATTGGGCTGCCAGTGCTTTGCTGGCAACTGTTTGCAAAGGCTGCCATGCAATCAGCGTGTCACGGTGCTGTTGGACTCACCAAAGTCCTGGATGGAGAGCAGTTAAAGCAGAGTCTGTTTTTTTTGGATAACACTGCAATGCTTTCCCTCTTAAATTAGCCTTTTGTTGCCACAAGCTATAAAATGGAGAATGCTCCAATGCCCACACATGGAAGGAGGGGGGTGGAGTGGGGGAGAGCAGAGCAGAGGCCCCAGCAGATGTTCGGTGTTAGCACCTGATTCAGACCTCACAGAGCAGAGCTGGGCAGGCTTTTTTATTACTTGCCCCTGGGCTGTAAGTGCAATCAGGCTCCAGAGAAGCTGTATCATCAGCTGCCTGCTAACCAGAAGACTTTCAAGAGCAAAACTTCTGTTAGAAAAGAGCTTTCAAACTTGGAAAGAGACCCCAAGCCTCTTGGGACTGAGTTGATTATATGAATTTTCTCACTAACTTCCTTATGAAAGTATGTGTAGTTTCCAGTGTTTCATAAGGCCTCAGGCATGAAAGAGCAAGCAAGGGAAATTGCTGATCAAGGGATTTCAGGAGAGGTCAAATCTTTGCATAGAAAGTTCAGCTCACCTAAGTTTAAAAGAGACTGTGAAATAGCAGAGTTGCACTGGCTTGTTCTGATCATGTTAAAGATGAAAGAGCTTATGTGCTGTAAAGAACTCTTCCATCAAGCGAGCAAAGACTTCGCTGTACAGCCCAGGCACAAGGGAAGCAGCAGAGGAAATGGTGAACATTTTTTGTCTGTTTTTGGAATAAGCCACCCAGAATCACATTTTAAATTGATGCATGTTTTTTTAAACTCTAGCAACAGATGTGTGTGATGAACAAGCAGGTGACATTGTGCTGCTGGGGGGCAAGCAAGGAGCCTGAGAGTGCCAGAGCAACGTGCTGGTGTGAAGTGGGCGGCAGCAGCCGGGCCCGCTCTGGCTGAGCCACCCACCAGGCAACGCTGTCAGTGCAGGCTGCTGGCAAGCCAGAGAGGAGCAGGTTCAGTAGCCCTCTGATGGAATAAAGCAGACTGCATAAAGCCACCATTGCTGGTGACAGCAAAGGCAGAGAGATGCTTCGGTTCAAATTGTGGCACATGGTCCTTTTCCCGGCTCACATCAAGTGTTACATGAGAGCACGGTGTGAAAGCTTGGCAGCAGCCACAGATGCCTCAATCACCCATGTTCCAGAGCCCAACTTCCAAACAAACCCTAGCTAACAGAGCTGCAGCAACAAGGGATGTTCCCAGCTCCCACAGCACAGGGGCACCTGACCCTCCCTGCTTTCTAAGCCATCCTGCATTTGTATTCTGGTTGTGACCTGTTCTTCTGACCCACTTACCGCATGTACAGTTATTCAGTTCCTACAGTAGAGGCGGTTCTTTTGTGCTGTACAGAGCTGTCTTTTGATCAGCTATAGTGCCATGCTCCTACACGTGTCTACATCTAGGATTCTTGGAAAGATCCAGGAAATTTTCCTCTTCTTCAGAAGGCCCTGACTAGCATTAAAAGTGTAAGGGATGAGATCTCTTGGCTAGCCTGGTTTCCCAGTGCAAGAACACTTAGCTCAACAGCCAAAGAAGTGCCATCAAAAATATTTTGGCTTTGTTACAAAGAGGCAAAAGGTAGGGATGTTCCCATTCCTACTGGACAGGCAGAGTTACGGTCGTATCACGTTCCAGCTTGATTTTCTGGCTTTTGTGAATTTGTGACTTTGTTGTAGTAGGAACATTTTCTCTTAGTTAGGGAGAAACCATGGGGTTTTTCTTCAGTGTCTGGGTTGGAGTTTTGGTGATCCCATGATCTGGTTGGTATATGAAGGTGCTGAGCCCATGCTCTATGTGCTTACTTTTGGAGGAAAGCATCCTACATCCTGCTGGGCTGCCTGAAGATACAGTGAGTAGTGTAGATTTGTGCTAAGATGCTTAAACATAATATGTAGAATATTAGTTTGGCAAAGAGAGAAAATCTTTCTACTGGATTACAACTGTGTTGCTCCCATTTGTGAGCAGTCCCTTGCATAAGTTGTTTGACTGATGTCAAAGAAACTGTCTTGAAAGTAAGAGTTTTTTGAGCTTGACTTTGAAGAGCAAGAAAGGTAGAAAAATATTTGCCTCAAGGAAGATACTGGAGTATGCAAGACATTGGGAGCTGAAATTTCTTCTTTTTGTGGTTTTCCTTTTTGTCTAGCAGTTACACTTCTGGGTTGTGCTTTCTGGTTCCAATTTGTTTTGAAATCATTACCATTGTTTATCTGTCTCTCAGACAGCCTTTGCAGATGAATTGGTTCCACAGAGCCCTCTTTTGCTTAGCGGTTGGTGTTCTTGCGCAGCGTGTTGTGTGACATCTAATTGAACGGGCTGATGGCATGAGATCTTCCTCGTGAAGCAAAGGTCACCCAAATGGCGAAAGTGAGAGGAACTGCACTGAATACCAATTGGACTGGTGGTAGCAGAAACCATAGCAACTCTGCACAGAGTTTATAAATATAACTGCAAAGAAAAAGGGAATAACCTTAAAGAGCTGCTGCCAACACTGCAATATGCCTGTTGATAAAAAAAGGTGGTCTTTGCATCCTTGATAGTGAGGAGAACGTATGTAAGAGGGTGGAAGTGGCTCAGTGAACAAAGGAAGCCAACTGCAGGCACTGCTGACAGCTTTTGTCACCCAGCCTTGCTGCTTAAAAACCTCCCAGTCACCAGGCCTGGCTTGTTGCAGCCACTTTAAAAACTGCCTTTTAGGTAATAAAATTTGACTTCCTAATAGCTTGCTGCCCCTCTAAAAGTGTCTTCAAACTTTAGGATGTGCTGGGGCCAAAGTATTTTTGGAGGGCTAGAAGAATAAGGGGATGTTAATAGCAATGTTTTTCTGGAGGGTCCTGGGGCTTTCTTGTGTTGGGTACCCCTTGGGTGCACAAAAAGAGATGCTGCAAATGCTTATGAGGAGCTGAGAAGGATGAGAAGAGAGGTGGAAGTTAAGTCACTCACCCAAGGTCCTAGAATCAGTGGAGGAGACAAAACTGTCCCTCTGACTTCCAGTTTCTGATCTTAAAGCATGCAATAATGTTTTCCAGTTGCTTTTGTTTTGCAGCCCCCTAGTATTTTTTCTACTGAGGCCAAAGATCCCTGTATTGTGAATTAAACACAGCAAGTTTGCTTATCTTAAGTGCCTTCTTGCAGGGCCTTAACAAATAGCCTGTGGTGCTGCTGGGGGCTGCAGATGATAGTTTGTAAAGCACTGGCCCGTGTCATCCCAAGCTTGCCTGAATTTCTTATGAAAGGGAGTCTGAAATAGATGTTGTTGATTTTATTTTCTCCTTGTTACAGTTTTTCAGAAAGATGAGGCTCAGTGAATGTGAGGGGAGTTAATTTACGGTGTGTTTTTTTCTGTGCAGATTAGCATTTCATCAGCAGATGGCACAGCCATTTAAAATAAATATTTGGCTTTCCTTAATTTATGCTTGTGTAGCAGGGTCCCTGATTCATATCCATCTCTCTGTTCTATCTAATTTGACATTTCTGCCATGGTGCTGGGGGCCTGGGCTCCATCCCCTTCACTGAGGACCCGTGGGGCAGGCGCGCAGACCCTGCACTGGCAGGACTGGGGCAGCTCACCGGGCACTGCTGGGCCAGCCTCCCTCACTGGGGGCTGGGGACTGGGATGTCTTTAGGCTTGGGGACCTGCCCAGCTGAAGCAAAAAAACTCAAATCCTTCCTTCACCCACCAGGGCAGCTGTGCTTTTGCAAGACACAAGCCCAAGTGAAGCGTGTGGGAGCAAACAGGAGGAGGACAATGCTGGAGGAGGAGGTCAGACAGTGATGGCGTAGGACAACATGCTGGGCTGTGTCCCTGTGTGCCCACCCTGCCCAGGCAAGGGAAATCAATGGTGAAGAGAGAGAAAAGCACTCCCCCAGGCACACAATGCAGATGTAGAAGGGAGAAGAGCAGGGAACTTACTTTAAAACAAAGGAACAAATGAAAAACTACTCAGTTTTAAGACTGAGTAGAGCCTGCCACAGCCAGTGACTCAGGAGGCCTTTTCCAGCTCTGTGGCATATCCAGCTGTTTTGTGTTCTCACAGATGATTTGGAAACATTCTACAAGTTTCCAATCAAAATAAATTCACACTTGATTTTGTGCTAGTGTCATCTTCTGAAAAATAGATCTTGCTCCCTGCTATTTATCCTACATCCCTGAATGTATTTATAGAGTCATCATATAAAGCAACACCTCGTGCTTTGTAAGGCTGTGCATCTTTTATAAGATGGATCCTCTTCAGTAACCTTTCTTTTCACCTGAGCCTGTTTGTTTGTTTTTCTAACAAAGGTCACCAGAAGTGTTACATGGTTGGTCCATAAGCTGCACTCAAGAAGTTACCCAGTGAGGTGAGGAAAAAAAAGAACTTGCCATCACTGTATATTGCTGCAACCAAGTGAATAAACCGAGTATTTGGTTGTATAACCTACAGGAGGAGAGCTGAAGGCCTAGGTATAGTGTTGCACAGCTCATTAGTTAACTGAGATAGTGGTAGGCAGTGGGATACATGGGGCATGGGGGCAAGATGTAGGAGCTCTCCAAGAGATGGCAGGAGAAGAGATTTGAGTACTCTGTTCACAGGGGATGCAGGTTTGCACCCACATAGTTTGAGATCACAGCATTTCTGGGGATGTTTGGATGCTGCACGGTTCAAGGGGAAGAAGAGATTTGGGACCAGCTAACAAGCTCCAGGGGTAGCATGACCACCAGTAACCAAGGATGAGTGTGAGGGTGAAGTGGCAGGATGGATCACATCTGCCTTCTGTCAGTCTCCCTGTCTCTGCCTTTCTTCTGTCTATGCACAGAGCCCAACCAGGCCTGAGTTACCATGGCACTTGCACTTGGGTTCCCACTGCCATGGCTTTGTGGAGGACCCTGCTGTCCATGGTTCTCCAGGACATTCTCCTTCCTCTCGAGATGTCAAGGAATAAAACCAAACTGCAGCTGGCCAAAGGGAGCTGTTAAGCTTTTGGCACCAGAAACCCAGTTATGCAAAAAATGAACCTGCTTAGATTGAGTCTGTTCAGCAGATTCCCTTCATACCTGGTGGTGGTTGTTACAGCCAAGATGGGAATAAAGCTATTGCACTTCTCCTCAATGATGGGGACTTTTTTTGTGGTTTTTCAGTAGTGTTGCTCTGCTGGGACTGGAGGTGGGTGTGCCAGCAGCTGCAGAGGGCTTGGGGACCCAGGGAACATGAAGACTTTGTCTCTCATTAGAGACACAGCAACTCTGCTTCTCAAAGATCTCTTCCAACTACTGGTATTTTATGTCTTGTTTTAGCTCTCTTCTGCTAGGAGGTACCTGCAGGCTGCCTGGACAGTATTTTCCTCTAACAATGCAGAGCAGTTTTAAGAAGACAAAAAAAAACCTGTCACACTTATGAAAAAAAAAGGCTGGCCAGATTTGGTAAAGGATGGGTGCAAGCTTGTGTCGGAACACACCTGAGAGAGCCCACCACGCAGCTTCCTAAAGGAGAGTCACAATTTCTTGAGATGTTGTTGAATACCATCAGGGAAGAACTGTGGGACATGATGAGGAAGAGATGGGTGATAGGAGTTCCTGCTGCTGGAGCTAGTCCTAGGTTGATAATGCAACTGGCCAAGTTAGGATCCATGGCTGCTTTAGGGGACTGAGATTGGAGCATCTCTTACCCAACTGGAGGTATTTGTGCTTGAGCTGGTCAACCAAACTCCTCGTAGAGTAGGTGGAGAGAAATGGGCATTATTAGGATGAGGGTTCCCTGACACATCTGAGATACCTTCTCCAGGATCAGATGAGCAGCATCTCCAAAGGGCCATCTATTATATAGGGAATCAAGGAGAAACAGTTTAGATTATGAATTTTGGGTGGGAAGAACCTCTCTTTGGTATATGACTTTTGGCTTCATCCTCTTTAGCTGTGGAGTTTTGGCAGGTTATAGGCAAAGTGCAGTTGTGCTCCAAGCAGAATAAAAATCACTTGGGTTCTCATGTCTTCTTGTTCACCCTGGCAAACAGGATGAAAGAGAGGATGTGCAGAGTGGTGTACTTGAGGGGATGCATGAAAGCAGCCCGGTCTCCCCATCCTTCAGGGTGGGGTCAAGCTCATTTCCAGCTGGATCTACCCTGTACAGGGCTGAGGATGCTCCTGGAGAAGATTATTGGAAATTCTGTCATTTACACTAAGTGCACTGGCAGGGAGAGGACAAGTGGCTGTGGTCTGTCCTCTGAAACGAGACTGCAGATTGCTGCCTGTTGTGTCATGGGTTAAAGTAATTTGGCAGAAAATAAACCCCCTTTGGTTCCAGCTTATCCTCAGATGTTAGAGGAACTGGGCATTAACAGTCCAGTTGTGCCCAGTACCTCTGTGGGACTATCACGATGAGGGATGCGCTGCTAACGCTGCACTGTCCGTCCAGGCACCTTCTGTGGACTCTCACAGCCACACTCAGGAATTTGGTCACCTTCAAGACCTCTCACAGCCAGATTAATGAACAGCGTAATTTATTAAAGCAACAGATGCACAAATTCCTTTAGATTGCTGGGGATAAATTCACTGTCTGCAAAGCACGTGCAGGCAAATTAATACAGCTGGGTTACACATGCATGGGGTAATAAAGCAACTCTATAAAGATTCCTAAGTTTCCCAGGGATGCACTTGGGATAGCTGAGGGTTCAGGTCCTACCCAAAGGTTTCCCCGTGAGGGGGAAGAAAAGTTCAGCCCATTGACTGGTCCCAAGGCCAGGGGAATGTGGTCATCCCTGCGATGGTCTTTTCCCTGACATCTGCCCCCTCTCAGACTGTTTTATAGTATTTTACTTTACAGGTGGATCTTGTGTGACTCTAGTCATACAGACCTTCATCATGATTGGTGCAAAATTATCTTGCTTTGCATTTAAAGGTATATACCAGAGAAAACTCAGTGCACAAACTCAGTGAGGGGTGGTTGCACCTTGGGGAACGTGTAGCTTTTGAGATGGAGGTGTGTTTTGGTATTATAATGCTATTATAATGAACAAAGTTCAGCCTGAGGACAGCATTTCATCAAAACTTGACAGACTGTTGGCTCAGGGCATCAAATGTGCAGCTTATCAATTTTATGAAGTATGTTGTGTACCTTTAGATCCCTTTGTAATCACAGAGTGTGGCTGCAGTGTCTCCACTCTGCTCTGCCCTCCATGCAGTTTCTCTTAGAGTCAGCACCAAGTTCCCTTGATGGTGCCAACATCTCGGGTTGCCTAGGCAATTGCTATGGTACAAACTCGTTGCACATTATTTGTATTCCACTCTGAAGGTTTTGTCAATGCTGTTCTCAAAGTGTGAATATAAGTTTGATTTCCAAGTCACACCCAGCAATTATTCCACACTGTAGTGGTTAAATCATGATTTCTCATACCTGGTAAATTTTGCTAATGCATAAAACCAAACTCTAGCTTTGAAGGACTAAGATTTCCTCACCTTCTCCTGCTTGGATAGATGGTTGTGCTCTACAGCTGGAGTAAAGTAATTCACCCCAGAAATCCCCCTGTTGCTGCAGAGAATTGGTTGCCCCCTTGTGTCTCCTTGCAGCACACTAGATTTTGGTCTCTTCCAAGAGGTTTCAAGCTGATTCAGAAGAGTGCTCAGAACGTTCTTATTGCCTGGCTGCCTGCTTCTCCATCTCTTCTGCAGTGAGAGAAGGCACAAACCCACCTACCTCATTCTTCTCAAGGGAGGGGGACAAAGGGTCCCACTACAGGGCCTTGCTAAGATAATCGATCTTCCTCTGAGCACACCATCTCCTCAGAGAGCTGTGGCAGATGAGTGGTCTGGTTGTGTGAGTTGCTGGACAGGCATGCAGTGGATGGCCACTCAAGCCTGAATGAGAAGCCAGAGACATCAGTGAGACAAGCCAAGATGGGCAAAGAAAGAGGTGAGGGCAGCAAAGGGAAATTTATGATGGCTGTAACCACGGTGTACTGATGGTTTGTTGCTGTCTCTTCATGCTTGTTAGCAGACCTGTGGATGGTGTTCTCAAGGAAGCTGAGATCAAACAGCTTTGCTGAAGGAAGCTGTCCACACCAGTGCCAGGGGATGGCTTGCTGCTTGGCCAGGAAGCTCCTGGAGCCAGCTGGGGCACTGTGAGGCATGGGCAGAGGGCTCTGTCTGCTCTTTGTGAAGAGACAGGGCTCAGACCATTTTCATTTGCTCCCAAAGAGACAGCAACGTGCCTCCTGGCTTGGCTTTCTGAAGGGTTTCTGCTCCAACCAGAATTTTCCAGCTGCTGTTGCTACATGACACAAAGCTGGACCACCTGCATCTCTGAGAAGCTCTGCTCTTTGTGTTCATTTTTACCTTCAGATAAATGCATCTTTTTTTCCTGGAGAATTACTTGAGCGTGCTATGAAACTTGTTTCAGTATCTCCTCCAGTCTCTCAGGACTCATTATGAATTTACATTTAAGCCTTGTTTTTTATTTAAGCCTCAGAGTTTTCCATGTAATTTTCCCATATGGAGAGGGATATGCAGCTACTGAGTGTGCAGAACCCACTTGCTCAGCCAGCACAAATCCCTTGAACAGGGTTTTTTTCTACACAGTGTACATGGAGCTTATAAACCCTTTGATTTAGGGCTCCTTGGGATGTGATGCTTGCACCAGACTAGTAAATACTGAAATGTCTTAAGCTGTGCACAGGCTGCAGAGCACAAGAGCTCAGCTGGGGAGGACTCAGAGTCTTGCTGAGCTCTTAATTCTTGAAGACCGCTTGACTCAGAGTCGACAGAAACCTCCCGAATGAGGCCATCTGCAGAAATATGTCCTTAAGAGAGCAAGGACTCATTGGGGAAAGAAAGGGTTCAGTCTTCTTTTGGGATTCATAAGCATTTGAGGAAGATTTAAGAGCAAGAAGTAGCTTAATAGTTGCTTTACAAGCCCAGCAGCCCCCCAGTCTGTGCATCTGGCAGCTGTAGCCAGGGCTGGATGCAGTTCCCGGCTGGGTTCAGTGCACCCGGCTCTTGCTCAGAGCAGCTTTAGCTTTAAGGCGACTGCAGAAGTTGGTGTGCAAAGTGCTGACTGCAAAACATCCACCAGGAGGTAAAACAAGAGGAATGTGTATGTGCCAGGCTTGTTTAGAAACCGCAGATGATTTACAAAGTGAGCTTAATTGGAAGTTTCTCTTTGCGGCTTTCTGACGTGTTATGTTTCTGATGCAGACATGTAGGAGCCGTTTAAAAGGTCCATGTTTACTAACGAGGAGTTGCATAATTGGGGATATATTCATCAACTGTACATGTGCAGGACAGGGAAATTACTTGAGCAGCAGCAGCAGAGCAGGGAAGTGTCTGGGTCTCTCAGGGCATCACCAGCCAGGCATGAGGGGCCATCATCCCTGCTCTCCTGGTGGAAGAAAGGGTCTCTTGTCCTCATCCCTTGGGAATGTGTCCCCAGTCCTGACACTGTGGTTAAGAGAACACAGGGAATCTCAGGATGTCCACAGAAAGGCTGTAGGAAGCAGAAAAGGTGCAGAGAAACATGGTCTGTGGAGGGAGGTGCTCAGAATGAGGGTTCTGCATCTTAAAGAAGAAACTGTTGAGGGGCTTTAACTTGATAGGGGTTTTTTTTAAATGTTGGTTTTTTAAAATAAAAATGTATTTTAAAAAATATTTTAAAAACTGAAGAGGAAAATACACAATTTGTAAAGAGGGAGAGGGTATACTGTTCTTGGTGTCCACTGTGTATCAGACAAAGGGAAAAAGGCTGAAGTTAACAGATGGGATATTTGTGTTAGACATCAAGGGAAAGAATGCAAACATCCCCACAGGAAAAACAGAAGAGAGACCCCACCCCAGTAAGGTGTATCTGAACTACAATCTGTCCCCCTCAAACTGCACTGCAGGAGCCATTCTGCCTATGAGCAGGGGAGTGGAGTAAATAATCCTCCAGATCTAGTCCTGATGAGTTCTGCTACGGTTTTTAATATTCTCCTGGTTTTCATATTTGTTTCATATTTTCTTGCTTTCATATTTTTCATTTTTCTGATACAGTCCCCCACAGCCTCATGTTAGAGAAACTGCTGCATTACAGTCTAGACAAGTGGACTGCGTGGTGGGTGGGGAGCTGGCTGACAGGCTGTACCCAGAGGGTGGTGGTAAATAGTTCTTTTTCAAACTGGCAGTTGGTCACAAGCAGGGTCCCCCAGGGATTGGTACTGGCTAATGCTGTTTAGTGTCACCTTCAGTGATCTGGATGTCGGGATTAAGTGCACCCAGATGATGTTTGCAGACCACACCAAGTTGAGTGGGGAAGTAGACACTCCAGAAGGGAGAACCATCCTCCAGGAAGACCTGGACAGGCTGGAGGAGTGGGATAACAAGAGCCTTATGAAGTTCAGTGTTGGTAAGTGCACAGTCTTGCACCTGGGAAAACACAACCCAAGAGTGCAGCACAGAATGGGATCCACCTGGCTGGAGAGTAGCTCTGTAGAAAGGAACCTAAGAGTCCTGGTAGACAATAAGCTCAACACGAGTGAGCAGTGTGCTGCAGCAGCCAAGAAGGTCAACAGGATGCTGGGCTGCATCAACAAAGGCATCACTAGCAGAGATAAAGAAGTCATCATCCCCCTCTACTCGGCACTTGTCAGACCACACCTCGAGCATTGTGTTCAGTTCTGGTCCCTGCTATACAAAAAAGATGTGGACAGGCTGGAGAGGGTCCAGGGAATGGTCCTGGTGATCAAAGGACTGAGAAGCCTGCCCTATGAGGGAAGGCTGAGATAACTGGGTATGCTCAGCCTCGAGTGAAAAAGGCTAATTGCCATGTTCCAGTACTTAAAGGGTGGCTACCAAGAAGATAGAGAGTCCCTTTGTACAAGGAGTCACATGGAGAAGACAAGGGGTAATGGGTGCAAGCTGCTCCTGAGGAGATCCCAATTGGACACAAGAGGTAAATTTTTCATTATGAGAACAGTCAGACATAGAAATAATCTCCCCAGGGTGGGTTCCCCAATACTGGAGACTTTTAAGAATCAGCTTGACAAGGTGCTGCACCACCACACCTAAACTGTGTTCTTCTCTAAAAAGGCTGACCAGATGATCCTTGAGGTCACTTCCAACCTGGCATTCCATTATTTGGGCATTGCAACCTTCATCCCCTTCTCCTGTTCACTGAAGTCATGAGTTTATAAGCTGCTTCGTGGAGCTGCCACTGGCACCCACTGACAGAGACATTGGGGGAAGTTCAGTTTCAGGAGCCTGATGACATTTTTCTCATCAGGCAGGATGAGCATCTCTAGGTATGACCATGCCAGCCAGAGCATTGCTGTGTGGAGATACTGGGGCCAGCTGAGGTGCTGGCATTCAGCCCCCAGCCCCACGGTGCTGAAGGTGTTCACATGGGAGCAGCCTCACAGCATCCATCCCCATTCCCCCGTGTGTCTGACAGCTCCAGCTCCCTCCCCATATCCCTCTCCAGCATTAAAAATGACCACTTAGCTTACTGACAGTTTATTAATACACTGGGGAACTGTGTTGCTTTCCTAAGGATTCTGTCCAGGATAAACAACTGGAAAAAAAAAAAAAAAAGGCATATGAAATGAAATGTGGAATTTTATCTCTGTGAAGCCAGAATCTGTCACCTCCCAGGCTGTATTCAGGCAAACTCCCCTTGATTTCCATCCCTGCGAATCCCTGCCTCTACCCTGATGTGCAGAATTAGCACTCAAATGTGTCTCAAACTCCTCAAGAGAAGCAGTACTCATCACTCACTTTGCAATTTCTTCTGCGGGTTGACATCCTTACAGTTAAAAAGTGTGCCTGATTCCTAATGCAGCTCAGCATGTTCTCCAGTATCCGTCGCTGTCAATCTGTGTGCCATTCTTGCACTACATTTTTAGTACCCCCTTAGCATCCCATATTTTCTCTCCACACATGTACTCACACACATCATCAAATCACTTCTCAGTTTCCTTTCTGACAAGTTACAGAGGCTGACCTCTAGAAGTCTCTCCCTGTAAGTGGTTTTCCTCAGCTCTCCAACCATTTTTTATGGCTCTTTTCTTCACCCGC
>NW_009954705.1:2005088-2007938 GCF_000747805.2 Chaetura pelagica | reverse complement strand
GTGTCAATCTGACCAAGGACGTACACAGAGATAAAATCGCCTTCTATTCCACTTCACAGTCCTGTTGCTTATACACAGAAGGACCAAATTAGCTCTTTCTGCTACGGCAGGCAGAAAAATAGGTCCCACATTTAAGAACCAGAAGGCTCGATAGCAGTATTAAAAAGAGAAAAATGGACCCAACATGAAAGCAGAATTACAAACCAGGGCAGCATTAATAGCACAGTGTGATACTAGCTTGAACACATTAGTTGAAATGAAATGCTGAGAAAACTGTTTCTTCCTCTCCAGAGCCTGTTGCCAGCCTGAGCTGCTGTGGTGGCTCCTCTGCGGTGCCTGCTGATGGGCCTGGGCAGCCGGGGGGGAGCGGGGTGGGGAGGGAGGGCTGCTCCTGTTTTGCACAGCTGAGCTGGGGAGACCCCTGCTAAATGGTGTCACCAAGCTCCCTGGAGGTGTGAGGAAACCTCTGGTCTTTGCCAGGGTCAGCCCACAGCTGGGTGATGTTGGATCAGCCCTGCAAACTGTGTGGTGCCATCAGGGCTCCGCATACATGAAGGCAGCCCCAGCCCTTTATTCTCTCTGTCATCTGTGTGCAAAATTTTCACAGGCAGGAGCGTTTTTCCTAAATTCCCTATTTCCCCTGCCTGGTGACACTTGCTGAACACAGTGTCACTGTGTCATTTGCAGACACATTTTCAGTACAGGTCTTCAGCATCAGCCTCATCTTCCTATACTAGAGAAAGTGGCCTGACTCCAATTGCTCAAAAGTCTCCAAGAGATTCCCTGAAGCAGCTCAAGGATAATGTGTCCTGTGCCCAGTGGTCAAGTCTCCTGGTCTTTGAGGGCTTTCTGTGAGATAGTTTCCATAGTCTCCTTCTTCCTCATTTCTGTATCTGTCAGGCATAAGAGCTTTTGGGAGCCACTAAGATGCTCAGATGGCATCCCGAGTTTTCTTGTCTAGGTGTCAGTTTGTGCTGTTGCAAACCCTGTTGTGCTGCTTCTGCTCTCACAACAAGGGTGACAAGGTGTCTCCTTCCTCCCTGCTAACCTGCTGGTGCAACACTGGGTTGTAACCTCTGGTGCTTGGGCACTCCAGGAGCCTGGACACCAAGGGCACTCTCAGTCCTGTGCTTGCTGTGTGTGCTTCTTGTTGGACCATGTGGAAGGGTGTCCTTTCTTCAGCAGAGGAATGAAAGCCAGGTTTAGAGACTGGTATAGAGACAAGTGTTAGGGGATGGATTGGAGAGAGCCTGGTGGAGGGTCACCAAGATGGCTGGAGCACATGAAGGATAAGGAGATGGTGAGAGAGCGAAGCTTATTCAGTCATAGAAGGAGAAGATACAGGAGAAATCTAATTTTTGCCTACAACTGGCCTATGGGAGGTAATAGGGCTTCTGAAGACAGACCCTTCTGAGAGGTGCACAGGAAAGGATGAGAAGCAGTTCAGGAAACTTTGTTTCTGTATAAGGCATCACATGGCACCATAAGAGTGGTCAAACACTGGGACAGATTCCCCAGAGAGGTGGCAGTGTCTCTGTCCTTGGAGAGACAATGGCCCTGATCAGCTTGCTATAGCTGTTACTTAGAGCTGGGCTGGGACCTGATGACCTCCAGGGGTCCCTTCCAACCCTAGCTATTCTGTCATTCTCTGATTCATTTTAAGTAATTTGTAGGACAAAGCAGCAAGGTGACAACCATGATCTCTTGAAATCCAGGCTATGAAGATGTCTTATTGTTATAGGAATAGGATAAAATCCTATTCTCTTTTATTAAAGAAAGCAGCGTGATCTCAGCCCATCGAGCAGTATTTCACCTTGGACAAATTCAATGCACAAAGGAGCTAGAGGAGAAGCTGTGCTGCTGATGGCTGTTTTTCCAGAGATGCCCCAGATGTTGTACAAGCACTGCTGGGAGCTCTTGTAGAGGCAACAGACGCACCAGGGCCCTGTAGTCAGACCTGGATGCTAACGCTCCATTGCTGCGTCCTCCTGGCCTGTGATCCTAACTAACAGTCAGGTCACTCACTGGCAGTGATAAAGAGAAGGCTACTGAGCATCATTTAAGCAAGATTGGAGTGATGTGAGAGGGCGTATGAGATGGGAGTCATCTCAGCCAACTTCAGCTCTCGGAGACAGGGCATCCAGCCGAGCTGGCTGACTGGGCTCTCCCTGTTGTCAGTGGAAGGGGGTGAACTCCCCTGGGATGATTCAGCTCATCATAAGGTGTGTGTCTAAGGTTGGCTAGTTGATAGTGTTGATGATGGTGTTTGGAGTTTACTGTCTTTCATTATTGTCTACACAGCAGAACTCTACTCAGGAGATTAGAGGGGCACTCATCTTAGACTTAGCCAGTGGAAACAACCCATTGTGGTGTTTGATTACATGTGTATCTTAAGAAGCCAAGTGGTTCCACATGACTGGCAAGGGATGAGGTCCCTGTGAGTGAGCTCAGCACTGAGCCAATGTCTTGCCTGCATGGGATAAGGAATCAGAGCTTTAAATGGCTAAAGCTAGGGAGAAAAGTCCCACTCCTGACATTCAGGCATTGCCATTATCCTGAACTTCTGCTCTTTCAGAATATTTTTTTCCATAGAGCTGAAAAACTGCTCTCCCAGATGAAAAAAGCAGTAACCTTGGGTGGAAAAGCAACATCTCAGCTTGATTTGCACTGGCCAGGCTACCAAAGGCATCCATGTTCCTCATTCTCTCCCCATTTCCTTCCGTTCCCCAATTCCAGACACCTCCCCAATACCCTCACATCTCTCCAAAATGGTTTTCATAATTTTGTTTGCTCACCCTACCTCCTGTGCTAGCAGAGGCTCCTTCTCTCTCTCCGAGCACAGCTCCCATT
>NW_009954705.1:1992687-2005054 GCF_000747805.2 Chaetura pelagica | reverse complement strand
TTTCCCTACTATTCAAAGAGAAAAGAGCATATCACTACTTGATTCTAGAAACCAGCCTTTGGTTTGGTCAAGAAAACAACTAACTAGTCTGGCCTATCAGTGCAATAAGACTGAGAAGAAAAACAATAATATTGGTCTAAATCTAAAAAGATGTGCTGTGTCAGCACAAACCTGACAGATACATTTTGTGTCTGTGGAAATCTCGAAGCATTTTGAAGGATACCTACAAGTGTACAGACAAACCAGCATGCAGGAATAGGCTCTGTCTTCCTCAGTATTCCTAGCAAAGCTGCAAGGCTGGTGACCCTGACACTCAGCACGCTTGAATTAATTACAAAATGGCATTGATGGAAGAGCAGACTTGAGCTTGTCCTCAGTGTACAAGAAATTAAACATTACAGACAGAAATAGTTCCACCATGGCAAAGCCCTTCCTGGTTTTTGAATTTGTGATGATGCACTTTCAGCTCTGCATGATGTCATGAAGAATGACTGCAATTTGTCTCTTGTTATTTCTCACTTCTTTGTAAAAAGGCAGCCTTTTGTTTTTAGGTCATAGGGCTGGATCCAGTGTCCTCTACCCATGAGACTGCTTGAAGGAGGACAGTTCTTAGTTAATTTAGTTCAGCTACTCGGCTGTCTTCACCGAGATTTCCTGTTCCCCGCCATGTTCCCTGAGTTACTACTCAACAGCACTTCAACCTCCTTACTGATCTCCTGACAGGCAAGACTGGAGACTGAAAATGTCATGCCCCAGCCAGCAAACTGCCATCCAGCATCATGTCTGTGGGTCTGGCAGGTCCTGAAGACACAGGTTCCAGTGGGAACCATTCATTGCCAAAGCCTGGGAACTGCTCTGGAGGTGCTGGCTCAAAAGTGGAGCCTAATGAAAAATCTCTCTTGCTACCATAGAAACTGAACAGACTTAACAACAACTTGTTGCTTCTCTCATCTCCTACAGCTTGGTGTCTGAAGTGACTTGAACTATGAAGGTATTTGCATTAAGTATCACCTGATAGCTGGAGAAATGGGATTGAAGGAAAAAAAAGAAGAGGAAACCCCCAAAGATTTTGTGAAAGCTGCTGGGCAAAGGGGAGGCTGCTAAGAAGTGAAGGCATTTATCTGGGATGAGAAGCAAGGGAACAGAGAGGCCAAGAAGAGATTTTTGGCCAAGATAAGGTCAGTGTGGATGTGGAAGAAACCCAGCAGGGTGACTCTGAGCTTTGCTGTGACTGCCAGAAGCTGCAGAACCACAACAACAGCAGGTTTCAAGGGTGTGTTGCTGCTGGACAGCATTTTCCACGAGCACTCCATTTCTTTCTGATAGCCACTCCAGTGTGAAGCTGCATTCCCCAGGAAGCAGCAGTTGTTGCTGGAGTACCATCTCACAAAGTCCCCTTTGGCCCCCCTTGCTCCAGTCAGCCCCACCACTCCCAACACCTGCAAGATCAGCCCAGCCACAGTTAGGGAGGGCTTTTGCAGTAAGTCAGCAGCTTTGTGAGCTGAAACGTCCTCTGTCATTCACCTCAACCCCCTGCTGCTTATGCTTTCAGAAAAAAAATTTAAATTAATTTAATTTTAAAATTATTTTTGCCTATTAGCAAAGTACCCAATGCAACAAAAGCCTGTCTGCTGTTGCTTTTAAAGCTCTAAGACCTGCAAAGGATCTGCAGAGCTCTCAGACTGGCCAGGGGCTAGAGCAAGTTTTATACATTCAGAGGTGCAGGCAGCAGGAACAGGCTCTGGCAGGTTCCTTGCTCTGTGGGCAGAGACACTGGCCACACTGCCATTTAATTCCTGAAGATAAAATCATTGTGCAGAATAACCCAGTGTGACATGAAGACACAGACCTATCGATGCCATTCAGATGCTTTTTACTGCTCCTGGCATCTTTCTGACAGCATCCACCACTCTGGGTAACACAGGTAATAGTTTGAGAGCATTTTTACAAATATGTCCCCCATTTTAACTCGCTTTAATCAACCTACATGAAGAGTGAAGGCAAGCATGTTGTGAAATACTGACAGGATGAGGTAAAACCAACCCCTGGAACCCAGAAAACCATGGCAACGTGCAGCACAAGCCAATTGTGAGCATCAGATGAGGCCTGTGTCCAAAGGATTTCCTTCTCCCAACAAACTGCTGCACAGGCCACCCCAGCTGATAGTCACCCCGGGGTGACTGTCATTTAGGGGCTGGCATCTTGAGAGTTGCTGAATGTGTCATGAAAACCTGTGAATTTGTGCATCTTTTGTGCTGTGCTCTCATGGCCACAGTGTAAATCTGCTGCCACGGTGGCTTTGTGATCCAGCTTTCCAGGGGAAAGGCAGAGGAGTCACTGAGTTGGGGAGAGGAGGTGAGGTGTCCGAGGCCAGAAGGAACAACATCACTTCACTGCCCTTATTGTCCACCCTCCTTGGCAAATAGAACATTTTCTTCACCTTAGAGATACCAGATGAAATTTCTAGCATCAAAATTTTTCCAGCCAAACTCTGCCAATGTGGGCCTTGCTAGCTACAAAGGCATGGAGCAGGAGTGAGGAACATCCTTCCTGGATATCAAACATCCCTCCCCACCCTGACATGGCAAGACAGGCATTTGGATTTTATCAAGGAGAAGATTCTGTGTACAGACACAGAGCCACCAGCAACTTCCTGAGCAAGCTGTACTGGGCACGGTGATGGTTCCTGCAGCTCCTGCAGTTGGTGGCTGTGGAGCAGGGAGCAGAGCCACAGGTTTCTGGCAGCAACCATCACACACCTGTGACAGAGGAGAGACCTTGTCTGCAGACCCCATCCAACATCTTGCACTCCCTGCTGGCCATACAAGGCTGCAATCCTCTCCACACCTGCTTCTTCAACCTAAATTCAGGCCCATACAGAAGAAAGTGGCATGAAAAATAGTGTTTGGCAGCAGCTGCTCCAGCATGATGTCTTTTGTTACCTGCTTGCCCTTTACTTCCTCAGTGCAGCTATGGGGTGCAAAGGGAGGACATAGATAGCTGTGACCATTGCTACCAAACCCAGAGTTAAGGTCCTCCCATGGGCAGCACTTTGTTCACAGAGTCACATCACCTCCACCCAGTGTTTGCACTGTCCCATTACCTCCCTCCACACTGGTGGGTTGATGGGGAGCACCAAGAAAGACTCAATGCACTGCTGGGGGTTGAGCTCTGTGGTGGCCAACAGGATACAGGGATGTGTCCTGGTTTACTGGTGACATGCCACATATCCCCAAAGCCACCATTCCCTACCAGTGAGGTAGGGGTAGTCTCACTCCCTTCTTCCAGCCTTTGTGCTGAATGCTTTGAGGAGCAGGGATCAGCAGGGGTGGCCCAGAGTCATGGGAATCCACAGTATTCAACCACTCCTGTGTTACAGGATGTGCAATGTGGTCATTGTGTCACCACGCCAGGAATACCACAGCAGCACAGGCAGGGACCAGCATGCCTACAGCCTGTGGGCTGGGAAGGATGAGGTGGTGGGACAGTGGCAGGATAAGATGGAAGAAAGTCTCAAGGCACTTAGGGTCAGTGCTGCACAGCACTGGCTGTTGCCTTCACATGTCGCTGGGGATCCCAGTGCTTGGCAGGGACCCTTCACTGGGGGGAGGCTGCCTGGTGGCATGGTCTGAGCACCTGTCACACCAAGGGTGGCTTGGAGAAGCCCAGAGACACGGCTGCCATGGTACCAGCGCAAGGCTGACATTTGTGGATTGTGGGTGCTGCTCTGGTTTTGGCTGGAAGGGCTCTTGCTGTGCCATGACCGGCGGTGCCCGACTCACCTCCCGCATTCACTGCAGCTCTCGCAGGATGCTGCAACAGCTGAACTCCCCCTGGGAGAGATTAGAAAACAATAAGTTGTTGGTTTATATGTTTAATGTGGTAGTAAATTAGATAAAGGGCTCAGCATTTAATTGTGAAGCTCAAAAAGCCAGATATTATCCACAAGCCCTGACATCTTCCTAATGATATTTTGCAACCCCGTGGCACAGGCTGGTCAGAGCTGATCTCTCTTTCCTCTCAACATATTTTTCTCATAACCAGAGATGATGCCCCAGCTGAGGCAAAGCCTCCAGGAACAAACCTTTCCACAATTCCCACTTGACACCAGTGGGATGCACAGTCCCTCCAGCAGGCAGCATCCCTCAGCACTGCAGCAGCTCAGCACACTGATGACAGCCTGCAGAGCAGTCTGGAGGCTACAGCTCTAATTGGTATGGGCAGGGCTCTGGGCTGCCCCTTTTAGTTTTCCTGTTTACCCCAGCTGGGTTTGCCCACCCATGCCCTCAGTGACCCTGGCCAGCAGGGAATGGGCCAGACCAGAGGCTGTTGCCAGCTGAAGCAACACTATTTCTTTGGCTGAAGAACTTGTCTCACTTGCTCAGCTGAGTACCTCCTGCCAACACAGCAACAGCATTACATGCAAGCCCTGTCTTTTTGCCAAAGGCTGAAGACCACAAAGCAGAGAAGATCTGGCTTGGGTGCCACAGCCCAGGGAGGTGAGAATTTTTCTTGTACAGAGGGCTCCTTCAACAGAGTCACTGTTCACTGTGCACATTATCCTTCCCCCTTGCAGGTCTCCCCTTGACTTCTTTCAAGCACATGGTTAGAAGCAGCAAACCCCACGAGCACCTCTGCATGTAGCCACCCCCTCCCTCCCTGGCTGTCACACCAATTTGGGCAGCATCCCTGTTGCAGCAGTTCCTGGGGACGGGGGTGGTGGGAACATCTGTGATACCCTGGTTTGGTCTTACAGGTCTGGAAACTGCTCCAGGAGTTTGGGCATTGGAGGGGCTAATTTTTTTTTTTTTCTATTTATTTAATGTTATGGGATTTTGAAATGTATTTTTCCTTCCTCCACATCAATATGCATTTTAATCTCATGTTGAACTTGTTGGCACCTGTCAACAGAGGGCTAGGCTTACCTGTGACAGGAAAACTTGCTCCTGAGCAACTCTCTGTCCAGGACACTCCCACACAGACTTTCTGCTCCAAAGCAAAAGCATTTAATTGTGAATAAATAAGTTTGGGACTAAATTTGTTTACACTATTCAGCCAGCCACTCTGGAATGATTTCTCTTGTGGTGGTTATTTTGGTCTGGTTTTCCATGAAGATACTGGATGCATGTACAGTTTACTGAATAATGATGCTGGCACCACAAACTAGTCTCCTCTGGAAAGTTCATTTTTGCATGGCACATTTTTCACTTACATGGAGTCTCCCAGGATGGTGTCTCCCAACCATCTGCTTGGGAAGACCCTGTCTTCTGGCTGGACTTGGCTAGTAGCATGACAGTAAGTGATTTTGTTGTTGCTGGACGGTGTCTTTGTCTTGGATCAAACATTAGGGGTTTGGGGCGTGTTTTCAGCATAGCAATAGCACCTCATAAAGAAGAAACAGATGACAGTTCTTTTCCTGTCGTTAGCTTTGGCATGGGTCAGTCTTCCTTGCAAAATAGCCTCTTAAATGAAGCTAATGAGGCTTCAAACTAGGCAGGCTATCACAGCATGGAGCAGAGGGGAGGAAGAAGGTGTGATTCCTTGGCCATGCTGAGCTGGGGAGAGGGGTGGGTACCAAACAGCTACACAAACACACCACAGTTACACACAAAGTCATCAACTCCAAGTTGTGCCTGCCAAGGCCCCCCTTAGTATTCACTCCAAATCTCCTGAACTGGCATGATTGTCAGGAAAGGGTTGTGGATGCCCCACTGTTTTGGGTCAGAGATCCTACAGGGATGTGAAAGTAAGTGGGGAACTCCTCAGAAGGGGACTAGGGGTGCCCTGTGGGCAAACACCACCCGAAGACACATCTCTCCTTCTCTGGGCAGGGAACTGATATCAGCCCACTGATGGGAAGTGCTGGGACACAGAGCCAAAATCTCAGCTGGTTGCTTATCAGGTGCTCATTGTGTCATGGCTGCTGCCTGAGGATTGGTCACACAGCCATGACACAGACAAGGGTGCAATATGACATGCTGGGCCTCATACATGCTTGTTTTGGGGGTCTTCAGGTTATAGGACATGGTGGTTGTATGTGCGTTGGTGACTGAAATGTGACCTGGGCTGTTCTCTGGCTCTGCAGCAGCTAGATTGGGGTGGCCCACAGCTGTGTGATAGAGCTTTCAATCCCCCAAAACAGAGTGGTTGCACTTAAGCTACCTACTGGGAAAGGTCCTTGTCCCAGAGCACCCCCAGGGAGTGTTTGGAAGAATCATGGTCAGCATGGATGAGACATGGTGGGCCACTGATGTCTAGCCCTGGGGAACACATACTAACAGGGATGCAGCTAACTAGTATCCACCTGACAGGATATTTGAAGGAATATTCCAAATTTCTGTCCAACGGGGGAGCATTTTACTTGTTTTTGTGAAAACCATGATGAGAGCTAATGCTTATTGGCAGAAGAGGTGCAAAGGGAAGAGCTGGTTGCTAGATTTGCCCTGGCACCATACCTGTGAGAGGGGCTGCTGGAAGGAGCAGAGCTCTGGCCTTATGCTAGATGAGAAGCTCTGCTTTGCCTTAAACTGGGCAGAATCAGACCCCAGCAGATGGTCATTACGTGATTAGGAACTGGCCATCTGAGCAAACCACCCATCATCCCGTGAAGCACATCAGCCTGTCAATAACCCTGAAGGCAGCTGAGTCAGCCTAGGCCATCAAGGAAATGGTGCCTGAATCCAAAGCCATCACACCTATTGGCCTGGGACCTTCACTCCACATGCAGCTTTCTCTTGGAAAGCATTCCTGACTGCTGCCTTCCCAGTGGCACGCTGCTCCGGAGCACGGCAGGGGATGGGCACTGGCAGGGGATGAGGCTTCAAGTACGTTAATTAATTTGTGGCAAATTAATTAGGGAAAAGATGGAGACCGCGAGGGGCAAGCGATGGTGCCAGCAAACTCCCCATCCCTCTGCCCTGCCTCCCTGGCAGATCTCTGAGTGTCTGGGAACAGCTGAACTTGAGCTGCCCTCTTCAAGGCATCCCCACAGCATCAGCCTGTGCCTCATGCTTATTTAAGAGCAAACCAGACGGGCAGCAGAAGCGCTGAAGGAAAAACCTGCCGCATGCCTAACAAAGCTCAGGAGCTGCTGTGCCCCACACACCACTAGTTGCACAGCCAAGTAAATAGCCCTGGGGCGCTGGTGACTCCAACGCCGCTTTTTCATGCCTGAGAAATGCTTCTATTTATTGAACATTCATTTTACACTTGAGAGCTAAAAAATTCCTTTTCCCACCTTCTGTTGGAGACGCACACACCTGCGGCGTGTAACTGAGAGCAGCTGCTTCTCAGGGGAGAGGGACTTTAATGACTCATGGAGATCTGCTCTTCACTCAGTCTGTGGGCTGTGACGTCCATGCAGAAGCAGCTTGGTTCTTCAGGAGTAGAACCCCTCTAAAAGTGCAAAGGTCTCTGACAATCTGCATAAACAGAACAGCCCAAGGACAGTGAAATACAAATGTGTGTCAGATGGCAGCAGTGGGCAGGCACTCGTGCAAGGCAGTTGGCAGGTGTGTGATGGCCAGGGGACCATCAGTGGGGACTTTGCTTTGGGTTTGCTCCTGGGAGGATGCAGAGGTTGACTGAAATGTTATAATCCCACCCCTGAGGTTGGAGGAGCCCTGGAGCCTCCCAGAGGCTGCTTACACATCCTCAAACCCACGTTGCACAAACCTCCATGAATGGACTTGGGGCAGCGACTGTGGAAAATGAAGACAGGAGCAGCAGCCCCTTAGGGATGGAGTATGTCTTCATACTAGCCAAGGGAAGGGGCATCTGCCAAGGAGGGCTCCCACTTCCCTGTTTTACTTACTGAGTAACTACAATGTGTGCAACACCGTGTGAGACATTCTGACAGCACCCATCAGCAGCAGCCAGCCCACGCTGCCATCCCCAGAGATCCTTGTCCTAGAACAGAAGGTCAAGGGCACAAATGGAAATGGGAGACTCCATCTGAACATCAGGGAACACTTGTACACTGCAAGAGTGACCAAGCACAGGCATAGATTGTCCTGAGGGCTGCAGAGTGTCCATCCTTGGAGATACTCACAAGTCATCTGCACATAGTCCTGGACAGCTGGGTATAGGAGGCCCTGCTTGAGCAAGGGGATTGAACCAGATGACCTCCAGAGATCTCTTCCCATCTCAACCCCTCTGTGACTCTGATATATGCTGCTTTGAGTTTACCAGAGACTGAGGAGTCCCAGGGGACACTGGGCTGGCATTGCCCATCCCCCAGCTGCATCAACACTGTGAGGGCTGCCCACAGCCATGTTGCCACAATACACTTGTCCATCCTTTCTGTGAACCAGGTAGGAGCTTGTCATTACCTTGGGCTAACAGATGCTTATTCTGCCTGCAGAAGAAACCTCCATGTTTTTATGTGAGCTGTCGTTGCTGGGCAGAGAGCAGTGGGGTGCAGAAGGCCAGGGATCCCCACTGGCAGTCTGGGCAGCGCTGTGCACTGGAGGTCTGCAGACATCTCCTGCAACAGCAAAAGGAAGGCCCTCAGTTTTCAGCATTTCACAGATACTGTCTGCCAGATATGTATTGCTGCAAAAATACATGTTCTGGATTTTAAACACTGTGCCCGTCTCTGTTAGGAAAAGCCACTTTACTTCTGCCAGGTAGTTTGTCACCAGGGGTGACCCAATGGTGTTGCAGCTGAGCGAGCTCCTCGTGCTGTGCTGCACCTGGGCTTGCCCGTGGCTGGGCTGCTCTGCCAGACTGGGCCAGGAGCACATGTGTGATGTGCCCCTGGACACACTGGTGTGCACCACACCTCTGGGACCAGCAGCATCTCCCCACCCCGTGTTAAATTACAAACACTGGAGAACCAATGCAAGGAGCTGCAGCTGTTTTTCTGTCCTGGAAGTGCAAAATAGTAATGGGGGTTGCCAAATTAATGGTCGTAGTTAATTCTTTTTCTCAGTTTATTCGTGCTTTGAGGGACCTCTTCCCTGCTGACTTCTCAGAGTAGAAACACGGGCAGTGTCCACCAGCCTTCACGGTCACTGGGGGAGTCAGACCGTGGGTCGCAGGTGGGAGCATGATGGTTGTGGTTGCTGCTTGCTGTCTGATTGCTTCTTGAGTCAGACCTTCCTGGGAAGCATCACACATGCAGATGAAATGTGGCAAAAGCCAGGATTTAAATTCTAAAACAGATCTCGGGAGAGAGGAGAAAGAAAACACCTGTGACAGAAGAGGGACCCTGGTGATACACGCCCACCTTGGCCTTTGGGAAGATAACAAAATTACTGCTGAAGCCAGCAGGAGCTTCCCGTCTTGAGATTTTTTTCCACACACAGATGCTGATCAAATAGCAAACTGTCCAAGTCCCTAGTATTGGGAAAGAAAGGCTATAAATCATCTATGGGCTAAAATTTCTGCCACCGACCCTCTCTAACGATGTTTCTGTAAGAGCCAGGGCTCTTCTGACCTATTTACTGAAAAATGAATTGCAGCAAATAAATCTCTAACAAGGTTATGCCCTTTCCTGTGTCTCTGTGATGCTGCCCCGCTCATCACTTCACTGCAATGTGCAGTGGGTGTTTGGGTGGGTGAGGGAGGACAGGGCAGCCCCCCCTGCCCGGGGGGCTGGACCCACCACACAAGCAAAGGTGACAAGTGTTCACCCCATTTTCAGCATGGCCTTTTTTCAGGAAGAGTTCATGCCATCCCCATTATGGTCAGGGTGAGGCAAGCACCCTGCTGCTGTCACCCTTGTGCCTGGGACCCCACGCAGGCACGGGGGGTGACATCTGCCCACCCCAGCCTTCCCTGGGGAGAGGCAGTAGCCTCAGCAGGGGCATCCCGAGGGGCACATCGAGCTCCAGCCAGGCAGCTGGACCGTACTGAGTCTCCAGCAGCCCCAGAAAACATGATGTACCCGAGCAATTTTGTCACTCTGATCACTAGTTACCCTGCAGGGAGGCTCCGCACTGCACGGAGGCTCCGAGGATGGCGAGTGAGGGCAGCAGGCAGTGTCTGCCACCATCTTCCCTTCTCCTTTCCCGATCCTGGCGTGCAGAAGTGCCTGGCTCACCTTCGCAGGCAGCGTGAAATTGCAGCAAATAAATCTCTAACAAGGTTATGCCCTTTCCTGTGTCTCGTGATGCTGCCCCAGCTCATCACTTCACTGCAATGTGCAGTGGGTGTTTGGGTGGGTGAGGGAGGACAGGGCAGCCCCCCCTGCCCGGGGGGCTGGACCCACCACACAAGCAAAGGTGACAAGTGTTCACCCCATTTTCAGCATGGCCTTTTTTCAGGAAGAGTTCATGCCATCCCCATTATGGTCAGGGTGAGGCAAGCACCCTGCTGCTGTCACCCTTGTGCCTGGGACCCCACGCAGGCACGGGGGGTGACATCTGCCCACCCCAGCCTTCCCTGGGGAGAGGCAGCAGCCTCAGCAGGGGCATCCCGAGGGGCACATCGAGCTCCAGCCAGGCAGCTGGACCGTACTGAGTCTCCAGCAGCCCCAGAAAACATGATGTACCCGAGCAATTTTGTCACTCTGATCACTAGTTACCCTGCAGGGAGGCTCCGCACTGCACGGAGGCTCCGAGGATGGCGAGTGAGGGCAGCAGGCAGTGTCTGCCACCATCTTCCCTTCTCCTTTCCCGATCCTGGCGTGCAGAAGTGCCTGGCTCACCTTCGCAGGCAGCGTGACAGCAGCCGCTCTGCCGGCAGCGCTGCCTGCCATCAGCAGGGTGGGGCTGCCCTCTGCTGTCTCCCTGCCATATAACTGCCCGCTTGGCTGGGACACAGAACCGGGGGCCACCGTGGATTTGCTGCTCTGCAGCGACCAGGGCTCTTTGGGAACGAGCCAGGCTTCCCTGCGATGCCACATCTGCTCGTGGAAGTGTTTAGAAATTGTATTTCTGCCACCTGGCAGCTTCCCAGGCTCCGTCATCCAGGGTACAATGGGTAAGGAAGCGAAATCGGAGCCGTAAGTGCTGGGACACCCCTGATCCGGGAGAGGGTGAGAGGACAGAGGTGCTTGGTGCTGATTCTCAGATGCTTCTGTGTTCCTGAAGGTTATTTTTGCTTCAAGGTTTTCCTGTGTCTTCTCCAGCTGTTCCTGCTGTTGGCAGACGAGGTCTGTTGGAGGGCTGGTTTAACAGGATATAAATGCAAAGTCCCTTGAATGGAATTTTAAAAGCATATCTAAGTACTAGTTTATAAAGCAAGTTTCCTCTTTTGTCCTAGAGAAAAACTGGTGGTGTCTTGCTGGTGTGTTCAGCAGCCAGGGTTGCACTGCAGGTGACTCACAGAATCACAGGTCTGTTCTGGATGGAAAAGGCCTTAAAGATCATCGAGTCCAAACATTCAGCTAACCCTGCCAACTCCAGTGCTAAACCATGTCCCTCAGCACCACATCTGCAAGATGGTGGTGAACACCAGAGAAAGCAGAAGGGATTAATTCCCTTCTACTTACCCTGCATACTGTTAGCATTCCAGGGTCTGGATGGTCAGTGCAGCAGAACAACAACTACAGGCAT
Source organism: Chaetura pelagica (assembly GCF_000747805.2). Taxonomy (NCBI): domain Eukaryota; kingdom Metazoa; phylum Chordata; class Aves; order Apodiformes; family Apodidae; genus Chaetura; species Chaetura pelagica. The sequence goes on along the minus strand of NW_009954705.1, from coordinate 1,993,553 downwards.
GTGGTCAGCAGAGCATCCAGCCCCAGTGTCACCACACAGATGACAGTGCTGTTGTGTCCTGTGATGTGCATTCAAAACATCTACCTGAGTTGGCAGATCTGGTCATAATAGCTCACACATTGCTTGGGTGGTGGCAGTGTGTTTCCAGAAACTGGCTTTATTTATTCCTTATGACCAAGAAGCAGTAGGACAAAGCCCCAGCTCCATCTGCTTCTTCTTGGCTTCCTGAAGATTGCTAGGTCTTCTCAAGTGTTTTCTCAAAGATGCTATGAGAGTTGCTCTATCCATATATGCCACAGTGTGAACACAGATGCAGAACAGAGTGGACAAAGGTGACTATAAGCTGAGTTGTGATGTTGCATTGCTATTGACCTTCAGTTGACACAAGGATGCAGGATTACCCCAAGTTTTCTGTACAGCCTCTTTCCATACAACTGTCAGAGAGAGGCCGGGATGAGAGACCAGGTGGGTATGTCCTCCAGCTGTGCACTAAGCCAGGTGACGTCTGTGCAGGGAGAGCTCTGGAAATGTGGATTTTGCTTATCATAAAATTATGAGTCAGAACAGCAAGGCCAGGCACAGGAAAAGGCAGCCCCTGCCACAGGTGCCTGTGGGCTGTACAGGAGTGGAGGGGCAGGAGTGCTGCTGAGCCAAGGAGAGCAAGGATACCTGGCTGAGGTGTTCCAGTTCTGTTTTGTTTCCCTTGCAGTCCCCAGCAGGCTCAGCTGCTGCTGAAGATCCCCAGGTGCCCCAGCCTGTCCTGCTGGGTGCTAAGTGAGCAATGATATGACCTCTTCTCCAAACTCTTTTTGTACTCAAAGGAAAGTCCCCAGCCCTGGAGGCACCTGCAGAGCATCAGCAGCAGG
>NW_009954705.1:1980659-1992404 GCF_000747805.2 Chaetura pelagica | reverse complement strand
AGTGGGACTGCTGTCTGGGAGTGCCAGGAAAAAAACAGGGAAAAATTGAAACGTGATTTCTCTTGCTCAACGAGGAAAAAAAAATTACCATTTGAAACTGATCCGCTCCCCTCATGCTTTCTAATTGAATGTGATTGATGATAATTTAGTTGGACAGCTGAAATTCTCAAAAATACCTTGGTATCACTTAGGGGAATGGAAAAAGCATTATGTTGATTTGAGCTGCAGAATTACCAGTGGCCACTGAATTGTACAAATAAAAATAACACTTTCAGGACAGTTTGGGATTGGAATATTAAAGGCAGCAGTGGTTGCTTCTTTCAGGAATTTGCAAGTGGAGTGATTCAATGTTAAGTGTTTCAAACATAACTAGCAATACAGTGGAGTTTTAATTAAAATTCTGTGCCCAGAAGTAATTAATTATTTTAACAATTCAAACAGGAGATAAAAATGAAGTTCTCATCCTTTTATAAATCACTGTACTTCATTGTGTTGGCAGGACACTATTAAGGGATGGTCTTTTTTTCTGGAAAATTTAAGCATTATCCTACATCTACAGTGGCAAAAAGATGCATAAGAGATTGTTTTTTTTGCCCAAGGTCAGACAGCAAGTGAGCACAGAGCCTGGAAGATAATAATATCCCACTTCCAGCTCCTGGGCTTTGAGGCCAAAGTGTCCCAATCTAGCAATTTTATGAGATGCTGTAGAAGCAGGATCTCCATGGCCCCAGTGCCTTGCAAGCATTTTGTCCTTCTGTGCTATAGGAGAACACTGGCAGGGGAGACAGTGACACCAAGGCCCAGCCAGGTCTGGTCAAAGAGACAAGTATTCTTTACCACTGAAATCAGGTTTTCAGGACAAAATCCTTTTTAGAAAAAAAGAATGACTTCCACCTCCTGCCTGGTGAACTTCCATCAATCCCTGAGAGCCTCTGGGGGTGGGGGCAGCCTGCACTGATTCTTGCCCTGATTGTGAACCATGGGACCCATGTTTTTGCTGTTGCTGGAACCTGAGCCTGTACCTGAAGCTGAGCATCTGCTTAAGAGCTAGAATGCAGGGCTGTCCACACAAGAGCTGGAGATTTGCTCTCCTCTTCAGACATGATAGAGACTCAGCTTTTGCTGGCCAAAGAGTTATCCAGAAATTAACACTGCGTGGGCCTGTATATCCACCTAAACCTGGCAGCAGCTGCTGCTCTGTTAGCATGGGTCTTGAAAGAGTCCTCATCCTAGCTGCACTTCCCATCCCAGAGGTAGCCCTAACTCTCTGACACCATTTCCTCCTGGACAGCAATAGCAGAAGTGATGGAAATCTGAACAAAGACGCTATTATTTATGCATTTATTATCCAGCTTTGTTTATGAAAGTGGATATGTGCAGGCATCTCCCACCAGCCCTCCAAAGGGAGGTAACAATGCACATTTCATGAAGTTTTCTATCCCTGACAAATCTCTCACTCAGCTGTGCACTTGCAAAGCCTCTCTCTCCTGGCTCTTTGCTCCTGCTAGTGGCTGTGTGTAATGCTGTGGATCCCACTATGTACATAATTACCAACACAGATGCCTGTGCCAACGTAGCAAATTACAGGACAGATAGCCCATGACAGCCTCTAATTGCACTGCCAGCCTGGGCACCAGCACCCAGGGTTTCACAGAATCACAGAATGGTGGAGGTTGGAAGGGACTTAAAAATGAAGTTCTCATCCTTTTATAAATCACTGTACTTCATTGTGTTGGCAGGACACTATTAAGGGATGGTCTTTTTTTCTGGAAAATTTAAGCATTATCCTACATCTACAGTGGCAAAAAGATGCATAAGAGATTGTTTTTTTTGCCCAAGGTCAGACAGCAAGTGAGCACAGAGCCTGGAAGATAATAATATCCCACTTCCAGCTCCTGGGCTTTGAGGCCAAAGTGTCCCAATCTAGCAATTTTATGAGATGCTGTAGAAGCAGGATCTCCATGGCCCCAGTGCCTTGCAAGCATTTTGTCCTTCTGTGCTATAGGAGAACACTGGCAGGGGAGACAGTGACACCAAGGCCCAGCCAGGTCTGGTCAAAGAGACAAGTATTCTTTACCACTGAAATCAGGTTTTCAGGACAAAATCCTTTTTAGAAAAAAAGAATGACTTCCACCTCCTGCCTGGTGAACTTCCATCAATCCCTGAGAGCCTCTGGGGGTGGGGGCAGCCTGCACTGATTCTTGCCCTGATTGTGAACCATGGGACCCATGTTTTTGCTGTTGCTGGAACCTGAGCCTGTACCTGAAGCTGAGCATCTGCTTAAGAGCTAGAATGCAGGGCTGTCCACACAAGAGCTGGAGATTTGCTCTCCTCTTCAGACATGATAGAGACTCAGCTTTTGCTGGCCAAAGAGTTATCCAGAAATTAACACTGCGTGGGCCTGTATATCCACCTAAACCTGGCAGCAGCTGCTGCTCTGTTAGCATGGGTCTTGAAAGAGTCCTCATCCTAGCTGCACTTCCCATCCCAGAGGTAGCCCTAACTCTCTGACACCATTTCCTCCTGGACAGCAATAGCAGAAGTGATGGAAATCTGAACAAAGACGCTATTATTTATGCATTTATTATCCAGCTTTGTTTATGAAAGTGGATATGTGCAGGCATCTCCCACCAGCCCTCCAAAGGGAGGTAACAATGCACATTTCATGAAGTTTTCTATCCCTGACAAATCTCTCACTCAGCTGTGCACTTGCAAAGCCTCTCTCTCCTGGCTCTTTGCTCCTGCTAGTGGCTGTGTGTAATGCTGTGGATCCCACTATGTACATAATTACCAACACAGATGCCTGTGCCAACGTAGCAAATTACAGGACAGATAGCCCATGACAGCCTCTAATTGCACTGCCAGCCTGGGCACCAGCACCCAGGGTTTCACAGAATCACAGAATGGTGGAGGTTGGAAGGGACTTCTGGAGATCATCAAGTCCAAGCCCCCCTGCCAGAGCAGGACCACTACAGAGTCTGTGGCAAATCACTCAGAAATGCATCCAAATGGGTCTTGAAAGTCTCCAGAGAAGGAAACTCCACAACATATCTGGGCAGCCTGTTCCAGTGCTCTGTCACCCTTGCAAGTAAATTTTTTCCCCATGTTGAGGTGGAACTTCCTGTGTTCTAGTTTTCATCCATTGCCCCTCAACCTATCACAGGGCACAAGTGAAAAGAGATGGTCCTTGCACTCAGTGCAGGTGTTGCTGCTGGAGAGGAGGGCAGTGAGGACAGGAAAGTGAGGAGAGCTTTGCTGTCCATCAGCAGGGCTTGGCACCCAGAGTTTCTTCGTTTTCTAATTAGTTTGTTTGCTTTTGAAGAAGCCAGAAGAAGAGTTGGGTGAGAGGTAGTAAAGTGCTGGCCAGGCAAGCACATGCTCAAGCCTCTCTGCTACAACACACAAGCCTCAGTGCTTTTGGCAGCTGTGGGAGTAGCTGATGGGCTACAGCAGTAAATAAAAGTGCTTCAGGCTCACCTCCTCTCTCAGGGACTTGGGACCCATTGTTCATCCTCTGCCAGACAGTGGGATGGAGGGCAGAGAGGTGTTTCCCCTCTTCCTGTGGAAGCTCCACCCCTAGCAAGGGTGAGCAGCAAGTGGTGAATTGGTCCAACCTGGGAGCATGCCTGCCCAGAGGTTGCTCTGGGGCTACTGTGTTTCCCTGCTCCCCCCATCCAGTGGGTACCAGAACCCCAGAGGTGCCTAGCATGGAGGGAAGCATCTTCCAGGGTGTTCCAGTTGGGGCTGGAGAAGCCACTGCTGCAGAACTGCACCTGCTCCTGCTCCAGCTCAGCTGGCTGACGGTGCCAGCAAAAATCTCTGTGGACATGCTCAGCTCATCCTGCTGTGTCAGGGAGATTTTCAGCCTACATTTCTACATTCTTAATTTCATTCTTAATGTTCTTTACTTAAGCCCTCGGGGCAGTAAATAGGAAGCAGGTTAGCAGGAATAGCTAAGTAGCTGTAATGAGATTTCTGCTCAGGATGATCTTGCCTCCCCATTTGTCTGCGTCATGCCACTTCTGCCTGAGTCAGTGTCCTCTGGAGACGTGCTGCTTGCTGAGGTCTTCCCCCAGGATTTATTTTTAGTACTTTCAAATCAGGACCAATTAACTCCATTTGCCTCTCCCTCTGTTCCTGTGTTTCACCTGCAGCTGGCTGTAGGGTCTGCAGCTCCCAGGAGAAACTGGAGCCTGCAGGTCCTTCCTAGCTCGAGTTCATCCATCCTCAGCTTTTCCTCACAGTAAGGGGGTTTGCTGCAGCTTTGCTAAGTGCAGAAGTAGAGGCAGTGATTCATTCACTTTGGCATTGACACGAAAGAGCTTTTGTAGGTCATGGGCCTCCTTTCTTCTGTAAGAGAGACTGTCCTCTTTCTTTCCAAGATTTGCAAGATTCCTATGAGACTCCTGCAGTTACTGCTTTCCAGTTACTTTATTTACTTTTCACTTTCATCCTGCTTCATTCTTCCTTACTTTGCAATTAACTCCTCTGAACCCCTGCCCATCTCCTCCTGCTCCCCTTTCACACCTTCTTCCTCCCAGGACTGAGATGCTCACTGGGTTGAGACAGCTGCTGCAAAGGTCCACAGAGACTGGAAGCTGCACTGGTCCCTATAATGCAACCCTAAATGAGGGCTAAAATGCTGGTGGTCCCAGTTTCACCTAGCTAATGAGAAATTTGCCTCCAGAGCCTGCTCCAAACCACTAACACTGGCTATGCCATGTCAGGCCTCATGGTCCTCCAGTGCTGTGCTCCTGCAGCCCTTTGAACTGGGACCCCAAGCCCAGGCCAGCTCTGAGAGGCAAGGCCAACTTCCCATGGGCTGGGCACAAGACCATGTGCCTATGGGTATGGGGATGCTTTCCCTGGTGCAGAGAGGAGTTTGAGGTGGCTGCCATCAGATGCAGAGATACCTGTCCTGCACAGCCACGAGACCCCAGTCCTGCTATGAAACATGAGCAATATGGGCTTAAGCAACAAGACCACCAAGTCTCCTGAGACCATAGGGTGCTAAGACATGCTATACTAGTTGGCTGAGCTCACCTGGACCAGCTTCTCCAGCAGTTTGCAGAGGCCCCCCCCAGGGAGCAGAGGGGCTGGTCTAGCAGCCTAGCAGCAGGGAGGTTTGCTCCATAAGCAGCAATGAATAGTAATGTGTGTAGTGTCATCCACTTCTCCTCCAGCACTGCATGGCCTCCTGCTGACCTGCTAACTAACTGAAGAGGCTGCCATCACCTGAGCACTCTGCTGGAGAGCAGCATGGATTTGTTGAAGAGGGCAGTCGAGGAGAGGGCTCCACGCATTCTTAAGCTTTTTGTACTCAACTTATTCCCTGCTACTGCAGGAAGTTTTGACACAGCAGTGTGCTTTAGCACAGTCCAGCTTTGAATTTATTTCTTGTTACTAGAGGTCTGAAGCTTGTTAGAAGATGCTGGAAGCTTGTGGTGTGCAGTGAGATGTGAACTGCCCACCCTGGGGTTTCTGTTGCCTATGTCTGTAAGGTTGTTGTCCCTTACAGATCTATTCCTTTGCCTGTGTTTTCAGCCTCAGCCTCCTCCCATAACGTTTATCACCTGTGGAAACACCCACAGAACTTGAATCAGGCTGTTTGCAAGGTAATTGATGTTATCAGATGCATGTGTCAGAAGGAATTTGTCCCTAGAGCAATTAGGTTGGTTGGTTGTCTTCCATGGGATCTCTCTTGATTTATATAAATTGCAGTAAATATAGGCTTGGCCTCCTGTTAGTCAGGCTGTGACTGGTCTGACCGGGGTGATGAAAAGCTCCTGGGTTTAATGTCCCTGCATATTTTCTCATAGGCGAGTTCCTACATTTGCTGCCTGCACGTGTGTGTGGATGGTCACGAGTGGCCAGTCCTCTTCAAGTCCTGCAAGCAGCCACCACGACCTGCACCACGGAGCAGTGCAGCTTCACAGCACCCCTGAGCCAGCACAACAGTCCCAAATAGACACTTTTGGCTCAATTTCCAACTCTGTGCTGCCAACGTGGGGTGCCCTGCTTGGGCTCTTCTTGCTGTGCTGCCCATCGGTGCTCATGTAATGAGTCATGCAAAATGATGCCCTTCCTGTGACAGCCACAGAAGGCTGCACTTGTCATATGCAAACAGGCCCTGACCCTGGCACATCAGGGTTTGAGTAAGCCTGTTGATGTGTTTCAAATTTAGCATGTGTGTTAAGTGCTTAGCTGGGTCAAACCCTGAGGAGATGCCTAATGATTCTGGGAATTAAAACAGCTGCAGGATGTGCTTGGGCAGCAACCAGGGAGAAACCTGCCCCAGGATGAACATGTATCGCAGCCCCTGTTTCACTGGCTGAAGGAGCTCCTGAGGATCCTGGGTCTGGAGGTACCTCCCCTTTGCAAGCCTCTGCTCTGGGCTGCAGGGATGTCATGTGTCCCATCACCGAGCTGAGCAAGACATTTCTTTCCCAGGGAGTGGTTCTGGAGGAGCTGAAATTGTGTCAAGCCAGACCTGTCACTTGACAAAGCAACTTTGCTCTCATCAGGCAAACCTCAGACCTACCCCATCCTTTTACAAGCACCCAGGTCCCCTGAAACCCTCCTTCTCCTTCAGTGTTTCCTGATGGTGTTGGCCACTCCTTGTCCAAGTCCTGGATGCCCTGTGTAGGACACCCTACTCACAGGTACTTAAAGAGGTGAGCTGAGGTCCTGGTGTCTCATTTGGCCATCTCAACAGTTTGGAGAAATGGGAACAGACCAAAAATCAAGCAGTGCTAAGGGCACTGGCTGCAGAGGCTGGGACAGCTCACAGGTGTGTGCCATCTCCCAGAACTACTTCCAACCAGGCAGCAATCAGGATGCAATGCCTCCTCCCTCCTCCGTATTTAAGTCTTTAATTACTTCCTTCCAGTGGCCTCATTAACCCCTGCCCACCCTGACCAACAGAGATGACTGGAGGGGTGAGTGGGTACACTCCCTGGTGCCAGGGGCTTTTGCATGGTCCATGTGCATCATGCAGAAGGCTTCAGCCTTTCCACCCTTGTGCCCTTCTTCCTCCTCTCCCTGCTGTTGCTTGGTAAGCCAGATATGGGGACTTGCTGTCAAAAGCCATGTAATTCCCACCAGCTTAAAGTAATCTACATGTGTGCCCTTGGCTTGCCTGCTTGCACCAGAAAATACTTCCATTTAAACTGATCCAGCAAACGTGATCACCATGAGTTGTTGCAGCACAACTGACAGGTACAAATAACTTTATGAATCAAGGTGCCACCATCTAAAACTTGCTGCATCTGTTACCCAGGAGGAAGATTTATAACTTGCCCAAAAAGAGAAATCTTGGTCAAGAGATGCTGTAGGTGCCTTAGCAAACATTGCTGGTGGTGGTGCTCACATGTCTTACTGCATCTGAAGATAATTTTAAGCATCCTGAAATGCCTAAGAGGTTGCATAAATAAGTATTCTAGACAATATTCATGCCTCACATATTAACACAACTGTTAAGCAACAAACAGCAGGTGAGTAAAGAGGGGAAGATGCCAGATTGCTGTAGAGACCTGAAGGACAATGGAGCCAGGGACCAAACTGTTTTGTTTTCTGGTTTTGCCCAAAGGCAATTCTCTGATTTTCATTTCCAAATTTCATGCGTTCCTCTAACGTAAAGGTCCCAAGTTGGGTGCTGTTTACTTCAGGGCAGCTAGAGACAGGAGAGCAAATCCTGGGATTTCTTCTTGCTGTGACTACTGCGTGTGGGTATTTTCTATTTGATGTTTAATCAAATGGAAGCATGCATAAATATAATTATAGTAACAATGATTAAAACCAAACCCAAAAGACAGAACACAAGAAAACATCATATTAGTCTGAAATTAGTCAGGCTGTCAAAAATGAGAAAAATGCTGGATGTCAGTGGGCTTTAATTCTCACCCTCCTCAGGCTGACATGGGTTGGCAGTCTGTAATTGCACCGTGACACACCAGTTTGTTGTCAGGGCTGGGGTGAGGGTTTTTGGGAGGAGGGAGGCAGCAGGAGAGGAGAAAGGTGCTTCCCAGTGCGGTGCTGCTGAGCACGGCCAGCGGCAGCGGTCACCCCAGGTCCCAGTTTGCCTTCCTCTCCTGCACCAGCCGTGGTTGTGTGTCTGGGACCTTCACCTCCTTTGTTTACCTCCTTTCTGCCTTTACCACGCACCTCCAGCGGGTGGCTTGGTTGTGTGCAACCAGATAATCCCTGCACAGGCTTTATAATGATTAACTTCCTCGCAGGTGGTTCTGCGACGCTGCCATCGTGGCAGCAATCTGCAGCCTCTAATGACACTGTCTCCTCTGTCGTCTTGCAGACACAGCCAAGCCTCCCCTCTGTATTTTGCAGTGGAGGACCTGGAGTCAGTCTGCCCTGCTCATCTGGGACACTCAGGACAGGATATTTTCAGTGTGCAGAGCATGTTCTGGAGCAGCATTATGTGCCTAACCCTCCTCAAAATCAGGTGTTCGTCTCGCTGCCTCTTGGGTGTCTGGGAGACAAGGAGGTCAGGTCACCTTTGGATTGATGAGCTGGTGGCACCACTTAGAAACATCAAAAGTGCAGCAGGGGCAGAGTTCTTTGACAGGCTCCTTTAACTGGTCGCTTTAGCAAGTCGCTGTCCCTCTTCCCCCTTCAGCTCCATCCCTGTTGCACCCCACAGGCAGGGATCCTGCAGGCAGGAGCCTTTCCTGAGCACAGCTCAGACACCTTCCCAGAACGTTGTCTCTCCTGTCACAGATGGGAGTAAGGGTCCCAGCTGGTCTCCAGTATATCACCATGTAATTAATTTTCCTAATGCACTGGTTAAGTGAAAGCTGCACAAGCAAATTTACCTGGAATCTGCTAAAGTACAACTAACCAAGAGCAATAATATACTGCATTTTTGTACCTTAGACCAGCTATTTGTCATATCATACACCATGCTGGTAGAAACACGTTCTGAAGGATGAAACTAGTGGTTTAAAATGCTGGCTTATCAGTTTTTCTGAGTACTTTGATTACTTTTTATTTTCTGTTTGCACAGCATCGTCTAAATCTAGCTTTCCCTAAGGTCTGTAACTGCAAAAACTGCAAACAAGCCCCACTTACAGTGATACCAAACTCTTCAAAATGTTCTTCCAAACCATGACTGCTATGGGGGAAAGACTACAGGTGACCCTCACTGTCTGAGCAACGATGCTGACCTTCATCAATCTTCTCAAAACAAGGAGAAACACTGCAGCCTTTTCCCCACCTCCAGCTCTTCCTCGGTGGTGATTTTTGTGGTGTGCCCCAGCAAACCATCCATTTAGCTGGAGCATTAACCATTGTGTAATGACACCTTCCAGCCTGGTGACAAGAGTCCTTCTGCACTTTCTTCTTGTGGTATAAAAGCCACAGACATGTCATTGGAATGTAGCTTTTTGGAATTTAATGGGTAAACTCCTGCTGAAAGTCAGCAGACCTTGTCTAGCAGAGCCTTCCTGCATGGGGAACCTTGAATGAGCCTGGGTAGAGATGGGCACTGATTAGGTATAGAACCATAGAATCACAGAAGGGTTTGGGCTGAAAGGGACCTGAAAGATCATCTAGTTTCAACCCCCTGCATGGGGGTTCCACTAGACCAGGTTGCTCAAGGCCCCATCCAACCTGGACTTGAATGCTTCCAAAGAAGTGTAGAAATATATATAGGATAAATATAGAGTTGCTTTGTGGTAGGGACAGGTAAGTAGAATTTAAAGAAAATCATGCTAATATCTGCCTACCCTTGGATCAGACCCAAGGACCCATCACTCAGGGTTCTCCAGATGTCCATCTTCTGGTGGTCCAGCCACCAGTCTCCTGTGGACCCTGTAGTCACGGATGAAAGGTTGCTTGGAGCTTAACACTGTCCCTAGAAACAAACCCACCCGTTTTCCTTAGGAGAAAATCACCTCTCCTTCCTTTTTCCAAGCATTATTGATTCTCAGCTTATGCAGGGAGCAGTTTTTTGTATTCCTGCAACACCTTTTTGGCAACACTAATGTCCTTCATGGAGGGAGGCTGAGCACAGTCATCCTCTGACCTGACAATACACAGTACCCTTAGCAGCTTCGTCACTGCATTACTAAGGGATAAACAAGTCCTGTGAGATGCTCTCTCAACAAATTGATGCTCAAATCTTCAGTGCAACAATATCTTGATCCACTGTGCAAGAACCTCACGATAAGTCAAATGCTGTGGCCACCTTGATGCAAAGTATTCAGGATAAACTCACTGATGGGGCTCTGCACGGAGCAGGCAGTGACAGACAGACATCCTTGCCTGCTCCTGTGCCAGTGTGCCCTTTCAAGTGACCCTGCCCCACATTACCCTGGCATTACCAGCAGTGGGCTGTGGAGCCTTTCCATCAGTTCAGCTTTTGGGTGAAAGAGTAAACAGGGAGCCGTTCTTCATGTGCAGACTTTGAGACATTGCTGGGTCTGGATGAGGCCCAACCATGATGTCAATTGCCCACATTAGGATAAGAGAGGTACTGGGGTGACTGACCTCCAACCCCAGGGCTTGGGGGATGCCAATGCACCTCACTGAGGAGCAGGAGCTGTGAGAATCCGCCTCACTTAGCCTGAGAGCTACAAAAGATGCATCCAGGTGTTACAAGCAGCTTGTGAGTGCTCTGAATGTCCTGTGACAGACACGTCAGCAGCTGTAATGTCTTCTAAATTTATCTTCCATTGTCTTTGCTTTGGCTAGTCTGTGAGGCCACGTGGCAGAGAGACACTGGGGAGGTAATGGTGGGAGGTGATCCCAGGCCACTGCCAGCCCTGCCTCTAGCATGCAAGTGTGCAATGAGTGTGCAAAGCAGTCCAGCTGGCTGCACACCCACAGCCACAGGGGGCACCCTGTGCCTGCACATCCCCCAGCTGCAGACCTGGCCTGGGTTCAGTTTGCCTGGCGTGTTGGCTTTTATTTTATGTTGCTCTGAGCAGGCATCTTAAACATTTCAATATAAATAGATAATCAAAATGATAAATGAAACTGGAGGGGAACTTTCTTTCTCTGGATCTGAGGAGTGGCTGTAAGGGGAAGCAGCTGCTGCTGCTCCAGTGAGATACTGTGAGTGATCCCCACACCAAGCACACCTGAAACCTGGTCCCAAAAGCAGGAGCAGCCCAACCCTCTTCTTGCCTGGGAGAAACCACCTGGAGAGGTGGGTGAGGGCAGAGGTGCAAGGAAGAGTGAGACAGTGGTTCCCTGCAGTGGCAGCCCTTTGCCATGCAGCAAGGGGTATGGCAAGGGTGTAAAAGGAAGACTTGGCATCCTCCCCACACACTTTCTTTCTTGAAATGAAAAGCTAAACACAGCTTTTGCTGCTGTGGTGGAAAGCCTTGGTGGCCCCACTGGTGCACTGCCATGCCTGGAGCATAGTGGCTCAGTGCTCCAGTACTCATGGTGGACACAGCTCCTCTTCCTCAGTGATGAAACATGTCAGTGGGAGCCCACTTTATCCTTCTAGGGCTTCTATTTAAGGGAATGGATGAGATCCATTAAAAACAGTGTGGTGGCAAGCCCATAGGCAAAGAGCAGCTGTCACTGATTTCTTTTCACCCTGCTGCTGCTGTCCCACCACATGACATCTGCCAGGACCAGTGGTGGGGACCAGCTCCAGAGACACCCAAGCATCACCTCCACTGAGCAGCTTTCCTTACAGCCCCCTCTGGCAGGGACCAGCTGCCAGCAAGCTGAGGCCACCATGCAGGGACAGGGGCACAGTGAGCGGCCACAGGTTCA
>NW_009954705.1:1971732-1980532 GCF_000747805.2 Chaetura pelagica | reverse complement strand
GTGCAGCTGTGGGCCTGCAGAGAGCAGGGAGGGCAGAGCCTGGTGCCCCATATGGCACGGCCATGGGTCTCTGCTGGCTCTCTTCCCACGGCCACAGACATGTAGTCTGTTCCCAAGGGAGCCAGAAAGGCTCTTGAAGTGGGTGCTTCATGTATCGCATCCTCCCCGGGCTCCATCTGGCCTAGAGACAGGGTGGGTGTGCTTGGCCTGCATCTCCCCATGCAGGGCTGAGCTGCCCAGGGACCCTGTATTATCTCAAACATTCAATTTCTGCTAGCACAGCTGAAGGGTAAATGGTAAAACATGGGCATCTTTTTTTTTTTTTTTTTCCTTCTTCGTTTTGTTGTTTGTTTTTTTCTTGCACCCTGTGCTGGTCACTGCAAACAAAATGGGTGCTCCTCGGGGCTGCCTGGCAGGGACCATCCTGGGTTTGTCTCTGCAGAGCAGCAACCATCCATCAGTCCATCCGTGGAGCTGCCTGCAGCCACCTCCAGGATGGAAAATCTCTGCCACAGCTTAGCTGGACTCGTGGGGCTCCATCCCAGCTCTCAGGTAGTGGGGAGGAGAGAAGGCCCTGCATCCTTCTGGCTCCTTTTGTGACTTGCCCTACCCAGGCATGTGCTCTGTGCCAGGGTGTGCAACCCCATCCCTGCAGGCTGCCAAGGCAGCTGGGGAAGCACGTGTTCCTCGTGCTGTCATCAATCTGGGGTGCTACAGTGCCTTGCTCAGCCTAGGGGTGGAGGTTCCCCTTCCTGCCTCAGCCTGACCACCCCAACACTCACTGGGTTGTTCCCCACACATCCTGGGAGCTTGGGCTGTGTGTGGCTTTTGCTGGCATAGCCTAGGGAAGAGTCCTGGGGGCCAAGAAGCAGTCCCTGAGGAAGGCACAACCCAAACCCATCAGGGTTAGACACCTTCCATGCCAGCTTGGCCAGGGGCAGCACCCAGACCTGGGATGTGGCAGCAGTGCTTGCATCAGGGGCGCTGGTATTGGTGTGGGCTGGTGCTGGGACCAGTAAAACTTCCCACCTGCCAGAACCAGATGCCTGTCCCAGCCATGTCCTGGCTCCAGGCCAGGTGGGGGCTCATCCCTGCACCCACAGAGGTGCACACCCAGTGGCACATTGGCCGTGAGTATTTTAAGGAGTGAGGGGCTGGATGTCCACCTGGTGGAAAGATGCCACTTCCAATGGGTGATGGTTGTGGCAATGGTGGGGCATTTGCCCTGCATTCTGTCCCTCTTACAGTGGCACTAGTTAAGCCATTTAGCAAGGACACAGTCTTACTTCAGATCAGATAGGCAGCAAATTTGGCTTCAGGGGAGATGTGGCAGGTCAAGTGCAGAGACAGAGCTGGTGTGATCATCCCTCCCCTCAGCCACACATGCAAGTACTTAAAGCCGGGCAATCATGAGTACTTGGTGTGGCCCCGAGGCATTTATTTGTTTTGTGGTAGTAAACGTTCATGTCTGACAAGAAATCTCTCTTTTGACAGATTTCCCTTTTTTAGCAGCAAACTTTGGGAAAGCTAATCCTAACATCCCAGGTCTCAGCTACCACCCCCGGTGTGTGTCAGCGGTGGGAATGCTGGACAGCTGGGGGTGGCACATACCCTTGCCCTTCAACTCTTTGTGTGCCAGGAGAAAAGCCGAGGCCTGGGAAACACCTCTTGCCAGGGAAGGGAGGAGTGTTAGATAGATGCTGGGACTCAGAAATCATCCGTCTTCCTCTAAAAGAGGGAGGCTTAAAGCTGTGCCTGGCAGATGTCATGAGGGGGGACATGGGAGTGTGAGTCACTTTGTGCAGAGACATCTCATTAGTCCAATGCAAAGGCCAGGCTAATTACCAGTCTGCCACAGGGCCAAGAAACCAAAATATTCACCCTGTTAATCTGTTTTGGCTTCCCTCACACTGTCTTGGAGCATCTGCAACGCTTGCATCCCCCACAAAAATGCTGATTTGTTTCTGTCAGAGACGTGGTTCCTTGGTGCCAAGAGGACTCATAGGTCAGTGTTTAGTTTGGTGTGGGACACAGCACAATGGTGTGTGATGGGACCAGGGCCACCAGGCCCTGCTGAGGCTGAGCACATGGGGCAAAGCCTGCAGCACTTTCCTCCTGGGGAGAGGAGCACAGTGGAAGGGTAAAATACCTGAAAGGGCAAAATGCAGCTGAGGAAAATAACCTGGGACCCTTCAATATCTGTCTGGGCCCCTGGAATCTTTCTGCTAAGATAGTAAGAGTCAAAATTACTCTAAGCAAGCAGAGCAAGTTGGTAGAGCTGACAATAGAGCTGGAGCTGGAGCCCCATCCTGCCTGGCTGATGCCTGGCTCCTGGGCACCCTGTGCCAAAACAAACCCTGCATTAATGCACAGTGGGCTCTCACCTCCACCAGGGTTGTTTCTGGAAAGCAAATCATGGGCTTGCTGGTGGGAGGGAGGCACGCTGGGGGCTGTTCTGTACAGGCTGCTCCCACACAGTTCCTCCTCTTTCCTCATCCAGCCTGGAGCCATCGCCCTCAACACTCCTGTGACTCACCTGCCCAAACCACCACCTCCCACTCTGCAGAGCCACAGTGTGAGGCTGCACGTTTAGCAGAGGTGTGATGCTAATAACAAGGGATAGGGCAAAGTAAACAGGAAATCCTGCCACGAGACACGTCCGGCACTTAATCAGGCTTTCAGAGCCAAGCATCACCTCAGAGAGCTGGAGCAGCCTTATATCCGATTGTAATGCCGGATGGGAATGCTGCTGTCAGGATGGCTGAGGCCTGTGCCTGGCCCATCTGCTCTGCCTTTGGCAGCTGTGCCCTCCAAAAGTGCGCGTAAGTGGGAATCAGATGCCTGGTAAATCCAAAGGAGAAAGGTTGACTTGCCAAAACTGTTTAGTCTGTTCAAGGCAGAGTAATGGATGTTTGTCTGAGTTGTGTCTACTATTAGTGGACCCGTTCCAGAATGGTAGGAGATGTGATGAAAAAAAAGTGTTTCCATTTTAATAACTAATTAAACAGGCTAACTCAGCCAGGGACCGCTGCAGTGGAACTGAATCCAAAACCTAAAACAAATAGCAGTAGTTATTGCCTGAAGCCTTAGCAGTGAATGAGGGAGAGAGCAAAAACATCTGTCCTTTGGAAGAAGGTCAGAAAAGGCTGATAGTCCTCTTCCAAATGGAGGAAAAACTCTCCACACTGGGAAATAAAACTGGTCCTTTTGGACCTGTGTCCTCAACAAGGCAGCCAGCGTGGTGGCAGATGCTCTGTCTGCTGCTGTGTTTCAGGCATGTGGCTGCATGTGGCCAACAGTGGTCTGGGATTAGCCCGAGCTGGACAGATGCCACCAGAGTGGACAGAATGCCCCAACCCAGCCCCAGCCATTCTTGTGGTTTTACTGGTTTGTTAAATCATAGGCTGGTCTGGCAGCTCCCTGGAGACCTCATGGTTTTGTCGGCAAGGCTGGCTTTATCCCTGGCCTTGAAACAGGCTTGGAGCAAAGCATGGACAGGGATTTGCAGTTCTCAGCACATTTATAGGGGACAACCAGTCCTTTTCCATGAATGTCTGGGCCATAACACAGCCTCCCTCATCACATTGTGCCTGCACTAGGGATCATGGTAGCCTGGGTTTCCTGATGTCCCACCAGTTTTTCACGCAGCTTTCCCCAGCACAGAGGCCATCCTGCCTTACCTGGGGGCCTATTTTTACCACTTGTACAAACCTGCTTAGCCAAGTCACCTCTGCTCCGCTGCCACAATTGGCTGAAATGGGTCTGTAAGGTCAAAAATTCCTCCAGAGAGGAACAGAGAGGCAGGTGCAGGTGCTGATGTGTGTACATGCCTGCAGGCTGGAAGTGCAGAATGGGATGGGGGGTGCATCTACCAATGCAGAGGGGAATCAGGCCAGGGGGACCCAGCAACACTGGCCACTGATGGCATAGGCAGAGAGCTCATCACACCTGGTTTGCATCCAAATCAAGTGGGAAAAAATTGCCTCAACAGGCATATTTGATATTAAAAAATTATTATTTATTTTTTTCCCCCTCTGACAGGTTCCTCAGGCAAATCTGTAACAGCCCAGAAAGGATGAGCTGGGCACAGCTTGTGCTTAAAGTGGACAGACATCCCTCTGGTAATAGAGTCTCCTTTCTCTCTGAGGGCACAGCTGCCAGGCAGAGCAATAAATCTTTCAGATGGAAGTACTTGGTGTGGACCTAAATCTACCTTCCTTTCTGCAGCCCACACAATTCCTCAGCAGCATCTCCTAACACTGCTCCCAGCCTGCTTATCCAAGCAGACTGCTAAAGCCCAGCTGTTTTGGGTCATATTAACTCCTGCTAGTTTGGCTGAGGCAGAAATACAGCAACCACTCCTGAGGGAGGCTCTGAGGCTTTATTCATTAGGGGAGGCCATTCTGCATGCTGCAGTAGCTGGCCAGTGCTCATCTCCACAAGGGATCTTTAGCATCTGTTCGACCCATGGATGCACATGGAGCAGCTCTGGCACAGCCTTGCTTCCAAGGGGGACTGGAGCCACCCTAGCACAGGTCCAGAAAGGATATTGGAAAGCAATTCAGCTCTGGGAGTGGCACATGCATATTTATTGCAAAATATTCTATGGCATGCTGGTTGTGGTGCTTTGGGCCCTTGGAGCTGGGGTTTGCCCAGCCACTTCTTCTCCTGACCTCTAGGCTTGCAGGATAACGGCTTGTCTCCTCTTATCTCAGATGATGCTATAATTTGTTCCTCCCATGCCCAAAGACACACATCATGTGGTAAAAGCTCCCTCAGGGGAAGCTGCCTTCCCATCCTGGCTGCCAGTAATCCTGGAGTGATCCTTCATCTTGGAGTGGGGAGGGAAGGGTCAGAAATAGATGCTTCTCTCCCTTTTAAAGCATCTTTGACCCAAAAAAGCCTGCATGGTATCCTGCCCTTTGATCTGCATGTGAGAGCTGGCAAAGGAAGATTTCAGCTTAAACCTTTCCTAGGATGAAGTACACCACTGGAATCTGTAAATCAGAATTCTTCCTGTTGCCAGCTCCTGTGTATGCCCAGGCAAGCCCCTCACTCTGACATCACTTTGGGGCATGGGGACAAGGGTAGTTGCAGCCCTGCAAGTAGGGGTTTTCCTTTTTCCCCATCTTTGACCTTTGCTGAGTGAGGAGAGGCTGGTTCTGAGAAAGCTGCACACTCGTGAAGCTGGTCTCTGGATGGAGCTGGATGTCCAGGTTGTTGCCTGGTAGTTGTACACACGTGCCTGCTTGCACACAAACACACTCTCTTGCATGCACTCCTCTGCTGGCACTTAGGAATTTTTCTTACACATTGGTATTTCACTGAGCTCCAATGGCCCTGGCAGAGGGGCCTTGGCAGTGTTGTGCCCAAAGGGACCCAGGGCCAGCAGCTGGAGCTGAGGAGGGAGGAGCAGCAGCACCATTTTCTTCTGGCCAACAAGATGAGTCATTTGGGCTCTTCCACCCTCTTTACCTTTTAGAATAAGGTGATGAGTAAGCCTTGTAATACTCAGCTTAAATGACAACTCCACAGTTAAAAAAAGTGATGGCAGGTTTTCTACATGTACTTCTTATTACTATTTTCCTGTGTGCCATAATCACTCTGTGTAAGTGTCTGAGACAAGCAGGTAAAATGGAAATATAATGTTGGTTCCCCGAGCATATTGTGCGCAAGGCAGGCACAGGGCAGGGGGAAAAGGTGAGCAAATTCACTCCTCATTAACCTCCTAATGATCAATAAAGTCTCTTAACATGCTGAAGTGACACTGGAGCATCCCAAGCAGATGGGCTAAGAGTGACTTTTCTGTGCAACTGCATTTTGGAGAACTGCCAGCCACCTGGGCTCAACAGTCCACCTCCAGTAACAGGAAGGTGAGACTCAGGGCCAAGGGCTTGCTCCAGCCTCTTCATTTTAAAGGATGAGTAGTCCCAGAGGATTTGGGTGAAGGCCTGATGATGGCAGGGCTGGGCCTAGAGCAAAGGTACGTCCTGTGTGTTGTGAAACCAGTGCTCCTGGCCCTGCTCCAGCAGCCCGGTCAGGGGCTGTGCCAGCAGCCCTGGTTGCAGCTGGTGGCAGAAGGACCACCAGAGAAGGTCACCTTTTTTCAGGGGCTGCCAGCCCTGTAGAGAAACCTCTGTCTATTTATATATATGTAACTCATGCAATGCGTGGATCCATCTCAAGTTTCTCCTGGCACATCACTTTGAAGAGAGTGGGTTGTGTTCCCTTGGTGCTGGCTTTGTTCTCCATTTGACAGGGATAAAAATAGGAAGGAGAAAGAAAGAGAGCATGTGGGAATTGTCTCCTTTTCAAGTGCATCCCCCTCATCAGTGGCTGGAGTCAAACCCCCGCTGGTCCAAAGAGCCCAGGACCCGGGGTCAACTCTGTGGTGACCACTTTGCAAAGAAACACCAGCATGGAGGAGCTTACAGGGCCTGGGGGCTGGAGGTGGCAGCACGTGTTGTGCCTCCCACCCACCTATGCTAGCCAGGGCTGTCAGAAGAGGAGCAGAAACCCTTCTCTCCCCACCATGACTCACAGGGTACCCGCTCTGCCCAAGCGGCTGCAATTGTTTTGACACACGCTATTGTCCAACCCATTCCTTTGGCAGGCGTCCCTTTGGCAGGTCCCTGGTGCTCCAATGTCCCTTGCAGAGCGCCCTGCCCAGCGTGGGACAGCAGCTCACGGACCACTGCGATGTTCCTTCTAATGCCCTGTGCCAGCCCCTGGCCCTGAGCAACGTGGGGATGTTCTGTGACCAGCTATGGGAGCAGGCACCACCTGTATGGCACAGGAACATGACACGGGTGTTGCAGAGATACTTCTCTAATTGCCCTTAAAACTACCCCTCCAAATTCATGATCATTCTGTAGCCTGTCCAGACAATCATGATGCTATTTTTGCTTTGTTGAGACAGCATCCTTATCTGGCTCTGTGCTGCAGCACGTCATGTTTACACAGCTTGTCACTGTGATAGCTCTCTTCCTTCCTCCTCTCTTCCTTTTGTCACTTCGCATGGTCATGTGCAAGAGAGTGACTCCTTTCCTGCAATGGAGAGGTTCCATACCTACAGGATTAGGCAACCCATGGGTCATTCATCCTGTCAGCTGTGAGTTACCCCATTTTACACTCCAGTCCTTAAACCCACTGTTTTGGCTCTCCAGTTGCACACAGAAGAGACTTAGCTTTCTCTGCTACCCTTCAGGAGGTTTGGCACCCAAATCACACAGGAGATTGCAGGAGCTGAGCATTGCTTTGGAGGAGTGGGAGATAGCTTCTGGCAGTGGAGACCAGCCAAAGGGAACCACCGTGAGAGTTGTTCAGGCTTTTGCAGGAACTGTAGAAGCCAAGAAGAGTGTATGTGAGTGTCCATGACTCCAGCTGCTACCTCAGGTGGTCTCTGGGCTGTTTGGCCCTGACTGCCTTTCCAGAGTCTTTGTGCACAGGGCAGCTGAGCTTGCCATCCCATCTCACTGTCTGCAATAATTGCAGAGACCTACACTGTGCATTCTGTTGGAGACAGTGTTGGGGTTCAGGCCCTCCAGGCTCCTCACATCTCAAGCAGCTGATGACTTGCCAAGATGACTTCTCATTCACAAGGCATTAACAAGGCAGACATTCACACCATGTCTATGCCTACATCTTCAATGTGGCTGCTGGGATGTGTGGTGTCAGGAGAACCACCTTTCAGTGGGTTTGCACTTGGCAGGAGACTGAGTGGAACTCTGGCTCTTCTTTCAACACACCAGAAATGCCATACTGCCCTGATACAGAAAGCTTATCTAGAATAAACACGCTCTGCTGGTGGGAATGTGTGTTTTGAAGCCTCATATGTTAACACTGAGTCACATCAGGGACTGTCTGTGCCCCTGCTGCTGGCAAAGCCCCCGTGCCACCTCCTTGGCTAGTTTGACAGAAACGCACCCATGCATGTGCCCATATCTAACCTGGGCCCAACATGGTCAAATGGGTGATTTTGCTGGTAACTGGTATTGTCCACATAGAGAGAAAACATCTTACCCCTGCGAGATGGCACACAGCCTGCTGGAGCAACACCTGGGCTTCCAAAGAGACAAGGGCAGCCACAAATACTAGCTCCTGGAGAAATGAGGTGTCAATAACCTTCTGGGAGAAAGGGAGACTTGAATCTTAATGGTATCCCTGGGAGATTTCAAGGAAGGAAAGGAGTACAAAGGCTGCTGCGAGAGGAGTTTCCACCCTGCAAAGGCAGCCCGAGGACATGGGGTGTGCAAAAGCACCAGGGGAATTTGTAGCAAAGACACGTGAATAAAACAGCTTCTTTGCAGGGGGCAGTGCCCTCAGCTCAATTGGCAAAAAGACCTTACCAAAGGTTGGGTGCCAGGCCTTTTATCTGCAGGTACTTTGGAATGATAAGGCGATGGTTCCTGAGAATGCCCAAGATCAAATGTGAAAATCAAAAGGAGACATTATTTCAGTTCCAGAACAGAAGCAAATAAAATGGTTTTCACACAACAAAGCAAACCCCATGTTTTATATGATTGCAGCCAGGAGGGGGGGAAAATATAAAAGAATAAATCTTGTGTTAGGTTTAACATAAACAGTGTTTAGCTATATTTTGCAGTGTGTGTTATTCTCAGGCACAACCAGCAGCAGACTCATCAGACTGAGTAATTTCAGAACTGTGCACAAGACGGCTGCTTTATTTTTTAATGCCATCAGAATTTAGACAGAAACAACACATTTGTTTTTCTCTTTACTTTCCTCGTATGTTTTTATGTGAGTACTGTAATTGCAGAGTCACAGAATCATTTCAGCA
>NW_009954705.1:1969536-1971591 GCF_000747805.2 Chaetura pelagica | reverse complement strand
AGCAGGAAGGAACTCAAGGCAGGGGTGTCTCTGAAGCTAAACAAAGGCCTCAGACCTTCAGATCTGAGCTGCCTCAGGGATGGAGAGCCCACCTCCTTTCTGGACAACCTGTCACAGTGTTTGTGAAATATTTTCCTCATATCAAACCAGAATTTCCCTTGTTGCAACTTGGAACCATTGCCCTGATCATTTCAGTGTGGGAACAGCCTGCCCGTGGCTTCTCTGTAATCCCCTTTAGGCAATGGATGGCAACACTAGTTCCCCCCATAGACTACATTAGGACCTGCACCCCCCCAGACCTCTCGACACCAGTATGTCCATGTCTCTCTCATGCTGGGGAGCCCAAGGCTGGACACAGCACCTCAGATGCAGCCTCATGGAGGGGTAGAGGGAAATTATAATTTCCCTCAATGTGCCGGGTATGTTCTTGCTGAAGTGGTACCATGGGTGGCAAGCCCTCACCTTCTCCTTAGCAGAACTTTAAACAAGCAGTGATGTGTTAATCACAGAGTTTGGAGGGAAAACGCCATCACTGATAGAGTTCCCTAAATATTTGACTTCTGAAGGAGCCTACAATCTGTGTTTGCTTAGAATAAGACTAAGAGGATGACTTGAGAAATGAGAAAGAAGGAGATATAATCTAGTAAAGATATTCAGACTCAGTGAAAGGTATGGACAAATACGCATTGGAAGTATTGAACAAGTTTGGTTCCATTCAAGTCAGGGATCTCCTAAGGCTTAAGTGGAGAAAACTACTCCAGCCATCATGACAGGCAGTGTTAGACCAGTATGCTTTTGCCCCCAGGTGCAGGCTGCTGCCCCTGGAGCACCGGACAAGTCAGCCTGGCAGGTGGTGAAGCTCATGTGCCTTCCTTTCCCCTCCTGCTCCTCAAAGCATTATCAACTCACAGAAAGCAGGGTCAGCCTCCGTTTCTGCAGGCTTTCCAATCATCCAAAAATCTCAGCACCTGCAGGAAACCTTCACCTGAGTCCTGGGCTTTTGCATTCCCATGACTGCCTACCAGTGCTTGTGGCACAAAGTCCTGGGCTGCCTCAGCCTTCCAAACAATTATCCCTGAAAAAAACCCCAACAACCCTCTCTTCCTTGTGCTGTCTTTTAGTTTTAATTTGTGCTCCTTAACAACAAGGCTTTGGTCAATTAATAAGAGGGACAGATGCGGGAGGAGATGGGGGTACCCCTTGCTCAGGCAGACATGGTGCTGCTGGGAGCAGTAGTCTCTTGGAGAGCTTTCCCCCCCTGCTTAACTCCTCATTTTGGGAGCTAAAGGCCCTGTCATGCAGAGTGCTTCTTGCTCTAAACTACTCCATTGCCATCACCTTCACTGCTCTGATACTGCTAGAAAGCTGGCTGGGCTAGAGTAACCATGGCTTGTGCTGTCTTGGGGTGCAAAGCATTTATAAGTGGTTGGTGGATATTTGGACCAGCCAATTCATAGACACACACCCTTTTTGTCCTTTGTTTCTTCCTCAAGCTACAACAAACCCATGCCCAAGGCTTCTTGCTGATGGCTGGTCTCCCATACACAATCCTCTCCCATCACAGCTTGAACCCAAACTGTGGAGAGAGAGGCAGGGAAGATCAGGCACATTTTGATGAATCGTGAGTATGGCAAATCCTGCACTTCATACAACCACCACTTCCTTGCTGGGTTCCTCACATCACCCCCAGAGCTCCCTGGCACTGCTCTCTAGGTCACTTGAAAGCCTTCTGACAACACGTGCTCATTCACCTAATGGGGGACTGTGGCTGCGCGGCCGTCATGTGCTGTGTGCTGCACATTGTGACTCATGCCTGACTGCCCTCTAGTAAAGGCATCAAAAATGCCCCAGGAGGGTTCTGTTCTGGCCCTCTAATTCCCATGCTTCGCTCTCCGGGTGGCTGAAAAGATTTCCAGCACTGTTTGCAGGCTGCTGGTTTGAGGTGGATGCTGTTAAGAGGGTGCCTGTGTGTACAGATGTCACTGCTGAACTGCCTACAGTTGCCATAGAAATCTACGACATGTAAATCTGACTGATAATCGTCCTTTTTCCCCA
>NW_009954705.1:1963712-1969432 GCF_000747805.2 Chaetura pelagica | reverse complement strand
CCCGACTCTTTCCTTCTTTTTGCATTACGTAAAGGCAACTGCAAAGCTACACCTGCTTTTCTGAGGAGCTGGACTGGAAAATCTTGGCTATCAAGTAGTCGTTTCAGATGTTGATGCTGCAAGTAGCCATGTGTGTGCTGACAGACAAGGGTAACACCCAGGGAACAGACCTGCTCCTGAATGGGTGATGGCCAGAAGCTGGAGAAGGCTTCTGTTCAGCTGGGACCTTATACTGCTGCTGGTGACACAAGGTGAAGTGAGATCAGACCCCAGTTTTGCTATGTACCACCCCTCCACCCCCAAAATGGGTAATCTTGTAATGGCAGAAATATCCTTTCCTAATTAATGGTCCATCTTTGTGTCCATAAAGCTCTACTGGATATTTCATGACAAATACTGGCTGCACTTTACAGCATGCTATGATATGATGTGTAAGTACATACATTTCATTTCCTACTGTAGATCCTAGATGAAAGCAATGTAAGGCCTCACTCAACTTCAGCAATACCAACTACTTGGCTCATGGTACATGCCCCAGTGCTACTGATATCATGCTGATACTGCTCTTGCTGCACTTGTGTTTATAATGCGCCTACTCTTTTTGTTTTGAAAGAGCAAGATCAGGACACAAATAATTGTACAACAAAGAAACAGCTGTTCAAACTTTTAACCAAAGCCTGATGTCTGCCAGCTGGGGGGATGCTTGCGGGCACCAGAGCTAGTACCCATCTCCTGTGAGCCCAGTGTGATGGGGAAGTGGGGCCTCATCACTGGGCGGAAGTTCAAGCAATTACCTCCCAGAGAGCCAGACTTCCAGGGCGTATAATTGAACTCGAGTTAAATTGCTCGTCAACAGGTAGTCAGCTGGTCCACTTTTTTTTCTAGGAGTCATAACTGATGCTTTCCTGTGCCTGTGTTTTGTTCTTTGACACGTTCCAGAATTAAAGGTCAAGGTGGGGAGCAATAATCAGTCCATCCTGCATGCCAAGGCCTGGCTTCAAAGTCCAGCCTCATAATATTGTGAAATGACTTTGGGTTGGAGGGTTCAAGTACACACTCTGGCTAAAATTGCTCTGGTGCATCCTTTTTCTGACACTCCTCTGGTAGAAGACATTGCCTCCCAGACAGCTGCTAATGTGGGCACAGTGTGGTCATTTTTGCAATACATCGAAATGTCTGCAGTGATGATGCTCAAGCCTTCCTGCATGGTGCTTGAAGGATATAAACCTCTGGCAGTAACAGATGGATCTAGTCCTGAGAGTTGCTGTGGGCCTCTGAGGATGTGGTGCTGCTCTCACCTGCTGCTGGTGACTTCAGGAGATGCTTTACACCTTGTGAGGCACAGGCAGCTAACCAGGCTTTTACAAAAAACCCCAAACAATAAAAAACACATCAGTTCATGGCCTGAGATTTGCAGGATATATAGGACCTTTTGAACTGGTTTCAGGAAGAGAAAGATTATCCCGTGGGGTGGTGGCTTGCAGGAAAAGCAGTGTGGCTTGCTGGTGCAGCCAGGCAGAGTTTCAAAGGCAATGGAGATCAAAGGAAAAGGCTTCAGACAAAGCCACAGCACCGGGTTCTAGGCACGTTAATAATTTAGAAACAGTCAAATGTAAAAATAGTCAAATGCAGGCGCTGAAGCAGTCACAGGGCCTTTGAGGTGAGTACAGCCCAAGGCAGGAGAGGGGCATCAGTGCAACACGAGGGGCTCCTGCTGCCTGGTTTTCCCTGCCTGCTCCCCAGGGGAGCTGACAGATGGTTCCCCCTCTCCAGGGGGCCTGCAAGCATGAGGCATATGGGTGAGCACATCTTTGGGAATAAAAACCTCTGATTTTTTCTGGGTGTGTGTTTGCAGAGCCTTTGGAAGGTGGTGAGTGTATAGACTATGGCCCTTTGCATGTGTGTGTGTGTGACCCAACCTGGAATATGCTGAGCTTGCCCAGCTGGTAAAAAGCATTTCTTGGGTGATGGTTTAAAGATTGTTAATAAATATTGTTAGGGGGATTAAATGTTTTTTGGTAAATAAAGGGATTTTAATCAAGCTTTAATTACCATGTGCCACAGGTATTCTTTAAACTGAAAAAAATTAATTTCAGTGTGAGTTGTATTCTTAGGTGACTAATGGGATATTGGAAAACTCACTCGGTGGCTTTTAGGGATGCGTGAGAGAGGGTGTAAACAAAGAGCTTGTCAAAAAAGAGCTTGTAGTCATTCAGCTCTGGCTGTATGAAGAGATGAAAATGGGAATCTAAAGACAAGCTTCTTTACAAACCCATCTCACAATGTTAAGGTATAAATTTTAGAGGCAGCCCACATAACGGCTTTACATTTCAAGTCACACGTACGATCCATTTTTGATGGTACTATTTTTGCTGTGGCACTTCTGACAAATGGTCAGAGAAACGTCAGTCTTGACAGTCCATAAAATTAGCACAACCCCCCTTATAAAACTAAAAGCAGGAGCCACTTTCCAAAGCAACAGGGGCCAGAGCAGCCCTGCGTGTGTGGCAAGGCTCAGGCTCCCCAGCGCTGTGGGAACAGCTCCCTGTGCCACAGGAGAGCCTCTCCAGACCCTTCTGCCACAGCCTTTCCCCTTACCCCATGTGCACATCCACAGCTTCTCTGGCAACCTGTCCCAGTGTCTCACCACCCTCACAGGAAAGAATTTTTTCCTTATTTCCAGTCTAACCTATACTCTTTCAATTTACAACAGTTGCCCCTTGTCCTGTCACTACAGCCCTTGGTAGAAAGTCTCTCTCCATCTCTTATAAGCCCCTTTTAAGTACCAAAAGGCCACAATAAGGTGTCCCTGGAGCCTCCTCTTCCCCAGGCTGAACAACTGCAACTCTCCCAGCCTTTCTTGACAGGAGAGGTGCTCCAGGCCTCTGATCATCTTTGTGGTCTTCCTCTGGACCCGCTCCTACCCGTCCATGTCTTTCTTGTGCTGAGGACTCTAGAGCTGGAAGCAGTACTGCAGGTGGGGTCTCACCAGAGCGTAGTAGAGGGGGAGAATCACCTCCCTTGACCTGCTGACCATACTTCTTTTGATGTAGGCCAGGATATGGTCGGATTTCTGGGCTGCAAGTGCACATTGCCAGCTCATGCCCAGCTTTTAATCCACCAGTATCCCCAGGTCCTTCTCAGCAGGGCTGCTCTCAGTCCTTTCATCCCTCAGTCCGTAGTGCAGAACCTTGCACTTGTCTTTCTGAACTTCACAAGGTTCTCACAGACCCATTTCCCCAGCCTTTCAAGGTTCCCCTGGATGGCATCCCTTCCTTCTAAGGTATCAGCTGCACCTCTCAGCTTGGTGTCACCTGCAAACTTGCTGAGGGTGCACTCGATCCCACTGCATATGTCACTGATGAAAGATAAACAGTATTTGTTCCAGTACAGACCCTTGAGGGACACCACTGGTTACTGGTTTCCATTTGGACATTCAGCCATTGACTGTAACTCTTTGGATGTGGCTGTCCATTCAATTTGTTATCCACTTAACAATCCATCCATTAAACCCATACACCTCCAAGTTAGCAACATGAGTGTTGTGGCGGACCCTGTCAAAAGCATTACAGGAGTCCAGATGGATGGCATCAGTAGCTCTTTCCTTGACCACCAATGCAGTCACTCCATCACAGAAGTTAGTCACACACAGTTCTCCCTTGGTGAAGCCACAGAGGATGTCTGTACCTGTAGTGTACAGCCAGCAGTTTTGAGGTGAAGATTCCACTTAGCCTGGCTGCAGGAAGGCGGGGTGCACGATGTCTGGGGGTGAGGTGTTGGAGAGGCCCAGAGCAGATGGAACAGTGAGGTGGTGGATGTTGCACCTTCCTGCTGCAACTGGCTGCTCCAGGTCACACAGAGGTCCCTTGTGGCCTCTCTGCCCCTGAGCTGAGGTTTGCCATGCCCATGCAGTCTTGTGACCCTGTGGCTGCTGTTTTACCCCCACCACTCAGAGGACACCAACGTTTCTGGATGAGCCCTGCCCCATCAGCCCTGGGCTGAGCCCCGGGGCAGGCAGCCTGCACAGGGCACTGTGCATTGCCATGCCAGGTGCAGGATCAGCCCCCGAGGAGGGACCCTCCAGGCCAGGCAATGGAGGAAAGTGCTTGCTCAGCACATAGTCATGATGGGCCTTTTAGTGTAGGAGTTCCTTAAGGTGTGTGTCTACACCCACATAGAATTACATATATATATAATTATATAGAACTCAAATCCAAAGCTGAAGTGCAAAGGCTTTTAAAAGCTTTAAAGGATTTAATGACTCCTACCAGCAGTGATGCTGATGTGGGAGAAGAGAGAAAAGGTTTACCCTGGCTGGAAAAACAAAACTGCAAAACAGTCATTGTGGGAAAGCCTGGTGTCAGCTTCTTGTCCTTTCCCAGACTTTTTGTCTGCACACAAATCATGGACAGTGTCTGTGAAATGGGTCACTCAGCATCTTTGTCACTGTGGTTCCTAATGTCCTCAGCTCCCGGGCTGCCCCTTGGCACAGAACACAGTGGCAACTCCGCCACCTTATGCTATTGCAATAAAAATAAGATGAAATAACTGAAAATGAAACTTGGGTCAATAGCTACTGATTGGAACTGAATGGAAAGGGAGCAAGTTCAGAGACAGCTGGTATCGGGTGATATAGCCAAGAGCTGACACTTCAGGGAGTATTCACCAGGGAATGTGGATTTTTTCCTCTCTTCTTTTCTTTTTCTCTGCATCTTTGTTATTGATCGGAAGGAGAGAGTTCTGTGACTGTGACACCTGAGAGCTGCTGGTATCTCACACCTTTATCTGCAGCCCCTGTCTCTGTAATTATTTCTGGCTTCCTCTGTACTGCATCTTGGGCTTTATCAGGCAGGCCTGTCAGCTTTCTGAAATTAAAGGTTTTTCTTCCTCAGCCCCTCACCTATGCTCTTGCTTCCACTACTAACCAGCATTTCTCTCAGCATCCTGAATCAATTCAGCATTTCCACGGGAGGTCAGGTGTTTCAGCTGGAGAAAGCTGTCAGTAGTGAGGCTGCCCACCTCTCCCTGCTGCCCTAGAGCCCCTCCCCCTTGCTCAGCACACAGTAGGCAGGTTCAATTCTCCCACGTCCTGCTCCAGCACGAGGAGCTGGAGCAATGCTGCAGCTCTGCATTTCCCTCATTTCAGCGGTGGTTTAGGGCCAGGAAAAAAGCTCAGCCCCTCCCCACTGTATTTTCACTTTTCTGGGTAAGTGGGTGTGTGTTTCTGTATCACTGTCTGAGTGCTCAGAGCCAACGGAGGGGACGTGTTACCCTGTGCCTTGCACCTTCTCCCCTCCTCTCTGAGCCTCTGTGTGGGGCTAGTGTGGGCCCTCATCAGACAGATGCTCAGCCTGCTTCAGCCTTCCAGCCCAGAGACACAAGCATCTCCCTGGCAGAGCGGTAACCGGATGCAGAGATTACCTCTGGCCCATTTCCATTTTTAAATGAACTTCCCCTAATTAGGGAAATTGGCTGTGACAACACTTCAGAGAGATCCTCCCTGGAATTATATTCATAAACTTCTCTTGCACTGCACTACACATTGAACCGCAAGCTCAGTGTGAGGTGATGCTTGTCCCCAAGCCCCTGCCTGCTCCTACCTCTCCTGTGGTGGCCACGTTGGTGGCCCAAGGTTTATGCCTTTTCACCTGCCCTTTGTTCACTGAATGATGCTCACCTGCTCACCTTTTTGGCCACAGATGTGCAGGTTCCTCTTTCCC
>NW_009954705.1:1944997-1963540 GCF_000747805.2 Chaetura pelagica | reverse complement strand
TAATGCCACCAAAACCATGACTGCACAGCTGAACTTTCATTATCCACCACCCCCTGCTCAAATCCCATTGAAATACCTACCAGACCAACTCGTGACACTTTCACTACTTCCCTTTGCTGAACCTGCATGGAGCCAGGCTTTTTTCAGTGATGTCCAGTGATAGGACAAGGGGCAATCGATGCAAACTGGAACATAGGAGGTTCCATGTGAATATCAGAAAAAAACTTATTTCCTGTGAGAGTGACAGAGCACTGGAACAGTAGGGTTGTGGGGTCTCCTTTGCTGGAGACATTCAAAACCCACCTGGACACGTTCCTGTGTGATGTGCTCTAGGTGACCCTGCTCTGGCAGGGAGGTTGGACTAGATGATCTTTCGAGGTCCCTTCCAAGCCCTGAGATTCTGTGATTCTGTGGTTCTGTTATTTCTAGGAGACCTTATGAAATAGCAACTTTAGGGGGTTGCGTGTGTATACATTATATTGCTGCATTTTTGTGCAAAATGGACTCCTCTGGGATCTGGTGAAGACTGTGTGCTCTGAGACAAATTAAGCTTGGGAAAAAAAAGAAAGAAAACCAACCAAAGGAAGCTTGTTAAGTTTTACAGTAAACTGCTGCCAAGTCTGAGGCATGACATAAAAGCTGGGGTTTTCAAAGGGCCCTGAGGGAAGCAGACCTGGGGCTTGACACTGAATTTAATTTGCTCTGTGCCGAAGGAGGCAGCTTTGGAGAAATGCCCATATGCATACTGATCCCTCAAATAGGTGTTTTAGCAGGATCAGCAAAAATTATGTGCTCCAGAGCAGCTAGGGATGCTGAGCGGAGGGCAGCATCCAGAGAAGGGGACCCTCCACCTGGCACGTGGTGGGGGCTCCGTAAGGATCATTGCTTATCATTTAATAGAGATATTACTCTTTCTTGAGAGATATCATGGGAATTTTTCAGTGTACACAGACAAGAGAAAACATTTTCAGAACAGAAAAAAACCCACAACCAAACCAAACCAAACCCAACCTTCAATAAATTGCAGATGAAATCTATGTACTAACAGGAAATTATTTTTTTGTTAATAATCCTTAAGGTTAAAAAACTTCTAAGAGCCAGAGGGTAAGAACACTGCCCAGGTCTGACAATTGCCCTCCCAAGTGCTTCCCATTTTATGCCATTTTTAATGGAATGGATTTCTCTTTTTCTGTTCTTTGAATTGTGGGTGATGCTTTGAACAGCATAAAGAGGCACTGAGCCAAAATGAGTTGGAATTGAAAGAGAACTGAGGGAAAAGTGGAGCTTTCCTGGTTTGAGAATATTTCTTTCTAATGTGGGAAGAGACAAACCGAACAGGCGGAGTTCCCTCCAGAGGAAAAAACACCAAAACCTAATTCAAGTCCAGGCTTCAAAGCCTGGTTCCTTATCTAAGCGGCAGGATTTGTCATCACAAGTACAGTCACACAGAGAGTACTAGAATAATACAAGTAAAAATGTATTTAGTGCTTTTAATACCATGTTGTCAATCTGAATTATTTAATCTTGAATTCCAGCATCTGGAGCTTTTGTTAAGGACCGAGATGCTGCAGTCATGCAGCTTGAGCAGCATCCTAACTTTTTGTTCTAGCTGTTTCTTTCTCTCATGTATGTGGGGGAAGAAACCTTGAAACGCCAAGTTCTGAAGGTCAGGCACCAAAAAGCTTGTGAAAGATGTCTAACTGCTGTGGTTTTAAAGCCTCAGTGTTTATGAGCAGGATAAAGATTTTGAGGGGGACCAGGTGAGTGTCTGGGGCTGGTCAGCATGACACATGAAGCAATGTCCAGGCGAGGTGGAACATCTTCATTCTCCCTTTGCATGGAAGAGGCACAGAGTGGCCATGCTGCAGTCCCCAAAGCAGGGTAACATGAATGGGCTGGAGGGGACTCTTAAGTCTGGGGGTAAAATTTTCCTCTGTGTGGAGTGGAAAGGGGTAGGGTGTGTGTCCTACCTTGGGCAGACTTTTGTGTCTGTACTGGCATCCAGATGCTCTTCTGGGGGCTGCGCATCAATGGTAGTGTCCCTCCCTTGCAGTGCCTGTGCTGTCTCTCTGCAGGCAGGCAGGGCTGGCGAGCTGTCACACCAGGTTCTTCCTCTCCCCGCCACCCTCCACCCCAAGTACGTTTGCCCAGGTTTGCTTTGTGATTTCAACTTTGATTTGTGGCAGAACAAATCCTTCTAGATTTACCTGAAAACTAAGCCAGTTCCTCAGAGTGCCAGCTATTTGCAAAGAAATAACAACATCTTGGATCAGAGTAACTCTGGGGCCAGTGATTAGACTGCCAGCCCTTCCTCTTGCTTCTCACTACAGATGATGAACACAGCATCATAATGTCAATATACTGGGTACACTTTGCAAACCTGCTGAGTAAACATGGGCTGAGAGCGCGCTGCAGATAGGCCTGCTTGCCAAGGACTGTTGCCTCTTTCCTTAGCTGTGTTTCACCAGTACATGTCTTTGTTTAAACAGGAAAACACACTGAGAGGCACTTCATCTTCAAGCGTTCCTGTCTGCACTGCCTGCATTCCTGGCTGGGGTGTTTAATACACAGCAAGTGCAATGTGGTTTTCGGACCTTTGAATAAAATCCCCCAGGCCAACAGCGCCTGCTGGAGTGATAGGGGTGGGTGACTACTTAGCTAAGAAAGGGACAGTTATTGTTCCTAAGGTTTCATGTCTGTTGTCTAGTAGTCTGCATGCTTTCCATAGAGCCTTTGGTGGTCACAGAGAAGGCCCTTGGGTTAAAACCAAGTCACAATTTTCAAGCGTGACTTCTGGGGTTGCAGTTGGGTTCCTTTAGCTTGTTCCATTGAAAGCTGACTTTAGTCTGAGCCAAACATCTGGGTTTCTCATGCAGCCAGGATCAGTGTTTGGTCAGTGAGCCAGTGCTTCCCACATACCCATTCTCCTGTTCTGACTGTGGACAGACACAGGATGTCTTAAGGAGGAGGGACGATGCTGTATGAGATGAATCCCAGTAGAGGTTGCTCTCTTTTCAGATGCTCGAAGTTGAGAGGGGTCAAGGTGCCCAGCCTTTGTGAGAGAGCTCAGCACCAAATATGGTGCCCTTACAATATGTTGTGTTGAGCAAAGACACTCATCATCAGGCCAGACCTTCATTCTGATAAAATTTATAGTGGAAATGTAGTCTTATTATCTTCTGCTTCATGGGATAACACAGATTTACAGTAGTGCAAGGCTTGAACAAATGTGAAAATTTACAGATGCAGCTATTCCAGATGAATTACACCAAAACCAGTTCTTGATTATTACTCCAAAACTAAAACACATTCCTCTGTGATATCCTGAAACAGACACTTTGGCTGAATGTAAGAAGCTGTTGCCTTACCTTAGTGAATTGGATAGCAAATTGAATCTATAGCCCCACAAACATCTTGGTCAGCAAAGGTAACAACAAATCTGCTCTCTCTGGCACGCCAAGCATATCCAGGGAAGGGTTTCTGTCTGCTCCACCTTCACCCCCCATAAGACCTCCTGTCCTGGGCTTAGTGATCACTGATGGTCCTGGACTCACTTGTCATTAAATGAAAACCTTCTAAGAGCATGAAAGGTATGGAAAAAGTCTCTCAGTTCCCTCTGAGTTCAGCTATTGGGGATGAAACACAGATTTTATATGAAAACAAACAAACCAATAAAACAACAAAAAAAAACCCAAGAAACAAAAAAAACCTAAAACAAACCAACCAACCAAACAAAAACAACAAAGAGAAAATAAGGAAACACAGCCACTGATTCTTTCTAACCTCCTTTTCCTCTTCTCATTACCCTATTCTGGGATAATTCACTCAGACAATCAGGTTTTCCCACCTGCATCTGATGCTTTTCTACTCAACCCAAGACTCTTCTCACCTGCAATCACGTTTTTTTTTCTAAGAAGCAGTAGAAAAAAATACCTACAATACAACAAGGAGGTTATTTTGTCTCCCTCTCAGGTTGTCGAAGTGGGTTTCCACTGGATGTGCCATACCCAGCACTAAAGATAACAACTGCTTTTGTTGGTCCCTTAGCTTCTTCCCAGCAGGCTGTGTTGCAGGTGCCAGAGATGTCCTCCCTCAGTCCAAGGCTGATCTGGTTCCTTGTGGGACATCAGGGACACAGTAATTTAAGAGACTTGTCAGAAACCTAAGTAGTGCCTCAACACTCTCTCCAAATGATCACAAGGCAAATTGAACTAAACAAGGGGAGAAAAGGGCAGTAGACCTGGTGACAAGCATGCCCATATTTATACCAAAATAAATACTTGGAACGATTTAACAGAGTTTATCCTGGAGTAGAAGTAGAACACTTTGCTAGGCACATTTCCAAGAGGAGGCAAATCAGGCCAACAAGCTCCATTTTCACATATTTTTATAAGAAGCATAGGGAAAGACTTTGGAAATGAGGGAGGATCTATTTGCTTGTCCTGGTAAGATAAATATTTTACAGTTAGTGGCTCTGGTTTTAGCACCTCACCTGAAAGAGCCCACTTGCCAATAATAATGATCCGGTTACAGGATTATGAGTCCCTGCCCATGAGAAAACCAAGCAAGGAAGGTGCCACTGAATGGCATCTCCCTTTGTGCCTGAGCAGATCCAGGCAGTGCCCTAGTACTACACAAACACTGTTAGTTACACAAGCAAAGTGCCCCACAAAGGACAAGTACTGGATGAACCAGTTGACCAAGGAAATGGAGACTGTTGTAAGGAGAAACTTGAAATTTGTGGTAGACCCAAAGAAAAACCAAGAGGTGCTGTTACTGCCCTCTTCTAATGTCTGAGAGAGAAAAAGCTATTGAAGGTAAACACTGGCATCAGAAAAAAAAATGTTATAACCTGTCTCTACACCAAGTCAGGCTGCAGAGGGAAGATCTCTCACCATCACAGTGTGATGTCCTGTGAAGTCCCTGAGGACAATCATGGAGCCTCTGCCCAGAGCTGCCAGTACATGGCAGTGGCTGCCACGCAGGGGCTATGTGTTATCACAGTGCTCCCTCCAATGAGGGGCTTGTGGAGCAGAGCATCATCTGCTTATGGCACCAAAAACCAGCCATTCTCCTCGGGTTGGCAGCCTGCAAGGATCCCCAAGATAAGCTGCTGGCTGAAACCAGATCCTGGGCACTGATGATGTCTGCAGTGTCCGTCAGACAATAAAACCAACTGATCTCTTGATCAGGGAGGGGAAAAAACCCAGAAAGATTATGCCTGGGAATCGCACCCCAGTCACAACTCTACTCCAAGACAGAAATGAATTACGTGGGTGAAAAATAGTGTAGGACAGCCAGAGCTGGCCAGTTTGCAACACTGCAAGCCATGCTGATTTCATTAATGGGGAGGAGCAAGTGGCCACCAAGCCCAGAAGAGGCAGTGACAAGAGCCATTGCCTCTGGCAAACCCCAGGGAGTCGTGCAGTGCCTGAAGGTGCCAAGGGAAATGGCAGTGGGAGATGCAGCAAGGATTACCCCCTGAGATCATCCCATGCCCTGGGACAGCCCCTGGCTGGGACTGGTGACAACTTCGTGGTCAGCAGCCTCCCAGGGAGAGGAGCCTCCGGTCCACCCACAGTATTTTCCCTCTAACTGTCCTCATTTTAAATCTGGTTTTATACTGACAACTGTTATAAACGGGTCTGGTAGCCTGCAGCCAAATCCTGGCCCTAGGATTTCTGGTGCCCCAGATAGAGCTGCAGGAGGAGATTGCAGTGACCCTGTTTTTTCCCAGTTAGCAGTAGCAAGAATGGTATGACCACGTCAATCCAGCTATATCCACCTCTGCAGTTAATTCTGGAGGATTCTAAATATTCATTTCCCTTTCCAACTCATGAGGGGTTGCTCAGAGCTGGAATAACTTCCCTGACCTCAATGGAGTGATTGTTGGGCTAGAAAGCGAAGGGACCCAGGGAGGCTGCCCATGCCAGGGTCTTCCACATCCTCCACGTGGTTTGCGTTATGGGATTTGGCTTTGTAGGGACCGCATGGCAGTGCTGGGGTTTGCTCAAGCCTTTGAGGGCTGCTCTGTCCAGCAGGGAGCATGGTAGCACCTGTAAGGAGATCAGAAAGGTTCTGCCAGGACAGAGTCTGCCAGAGCTGTGGGAGCTTGTGGGCTGGAGCCCACCAGGCTCTGCCCTGATGGAAAGAGCCTCCAAGTCCCAGGATAGTCAATGACTCCTCCATGAACAATGTATTGGACACAGGGGCCTGGGTTTGGCCAGGAAACACCACTTACAGGGCACCATGAGATGTTTCACCATTCCACAATGTGCCTGATGCATTTTTTTTGTCCATGTACACTCACGTAAGTATTGTACTGCCCAAGAGTGACAGAGACAGGATCACTTCTTCAGTCATGGTCAGGATCTTGAAGGGGGATTGAGCAGATATTAAAAATGTGCTGCAAAATCATTATTTGCATCCAGAGAGTGATTATATACAGTACTACTAAATATATTTATCAACTGAGTAAAACACTGTGTTTTCTTTTAAATTACCTCAGAACTGTTCAGAAAATGGGAGGGATTAGGGCACATAATAAGAAAAGGGAACTTACATTAATCAAAGGGGAGTAAGAGTCAAACTAAAGGGAGGATAACACAGGCAAAAGTAACTGATAAAACATTGAAGATTTAAATTAGTGGGAACTGGAGATCTGCCTTTTTTCAACAGCCAGCTTTGGTCAAGCAAAGAAGCATGGCCTGGCCTCCAAGACACGATGAAGTAGGTCATCAGGATTTGAGGGATTATGTTCCTGGAGCTCCTGACTCAAGAGTCAGGTTTTCTGGGTCTCTGATGCCACGATGAGGACTTACTTGACAGAAAGAGCTGTACAAAACAAAACTTTGCTAGGAAAGTGAGGGTATAAGGAGCTTGCCTTGCTCAGCCTGGCCTAGTGGACATTGCAGAAGACCTTCCCACTAGTTTAGTGGGACTGCAGCAGTCCTAAGTACTGTGTCAAATGCATGGGAGAGTCTGGGGTTTTGAAATCTAAGCACACAGAGGTGAGGGGATTTGCCCAGGTCCAGAGTGCAAGTTACAGGAGAACTTGGGAAATGAGCTCAGATCCCCTCGACACTGCACGTTCCTGCTGTGTGTACAGTTAGGCAGGGCTGCTCTAGGGCTTTTGCATACTATCACAGAATCACAGAATCTCAGGGGTTGGAAGGGACCTTGAAAGATCATCTAGTCCAACCCCCCTGCCAGAGCAGGGTCACCCAGAGCACATCACACAGGAACGTGTCCAGGTGGGTTTTGAATGTCTCCAGCGAAGGAGACTCCACAACCTCTCTGGGCAGCCTGCTCCAGGGCTCTGTCACTCTCACAGGAAATAAGTTTTTTCTGATATTCACATTGAACCTCCTGTGCTCCAGTTTGCACCCATTGCCCCTTGTCCTATCACTGGTCATCACTGAAAAAAGCTTAACTCCATCTTCCTGTCACTCATTCTTTTACATATTTGTAAGCATGAGGTTGCCCCTCAGTCTCCTCTTCTCCAAGCTAAAGAGACCCAGCTCCCTCAGCCTTTCCTCATAAGGGAGATGTTCCACTCCCTTAATCAGCTTTGTAGCTCTGCACTGGACTCTTTCAAGCACTTCCCTGTCCTTCTTGAACTGAGGGGCTCAGAACTGGACACAATATTCCAGATGCAGCCTCACCAAGGCAGAATAGAGGGGGAGGAGAACCTCTCTTGACTAATCACACCCTTTCTAATGTACCCCAGGATGCCACTGGCCTTCTTAACCACTAGGGCACTATGTACATTTTTGGCCTGGTTGCTGCTGACTTAAGCTTTGAATTCTTCTGGCAATGCCATGTTTCCCTCTGGTACCCAAGCAGGAGGTTCTTTTTTTCACTTCTTCTTTCCCCAGCTGCACACAAATGGGGCCAACAGCCAAGGATGGCAAGTTCTTCTTTGCAGCTTCCTCAGCCGAGTTATGCAAGTGACTAAATGGTTTATGACCACCCTTCCACCCCCATTTTCTGTCTTGTGACTTCATGTGAGATATCTTTCCACCAAAATTAACAGCCAGCTTTATTGATAGAGACGTCTCCTGAGCTGCTGACCTGCCCTCCTACCACCCATGCTGCATTCACTGTGCTGAGGCAGTCTGGCTGTGACCACCCTCCAGACCCCAACCACAGCTCTTTGCACAAGTCACAGTCAAGATACTGTTGTTTCATGGAAGCTGAAGCAGTTGCTTTCACTGAGTTCCCAGGCCATGGCCTGGCTGCCCTGGAGGAAGCTGTTTTAGCCAGACACACTCCTTCTCACTGTTTTGAGCAGCTCTTCCAGCTACCAGCCAGGAGTCTGTTGTCATCAATCAAAGCAACATGCATAAGAAAGGGCAGTATTTTAATATGGGGGATATTTTAAACCAGAAACTATTTTTTATGCTTCCTTTTGTCATCAGTCAGTATCTGCTGAGGAAAGAAGCATCTCTTTTTCTTTTCACCTGTGCCACCCTGGTTCTGGGAGGGGGCTGGTAAGAGCAAAGCCAGTTGCTCAGCTCCTGGAGCACCAGGAGCTCAGGATGCTCAGCTCTCCCACACCCTTCTGAAAAGTAGAAGGGTGATGGGCAGGGGCACCCACTCCCTGCAGGGAGGGTTCAGGCATCTGGCAGAGTATGTGGGAGTCACTCAGTGGATGCCTGCTCTCCAGCCCACACTGCAGTCCCATGGGGCTGTCTTGTGCTCCAGACCCCCACCATTACATGCAGGTGATGTATCACCTAGGGGGACAGCATGATAGTATTGCAGCCACCAGCTTCTCTGGCCCACCTCCTCCCCGTGGCATCCTGGCTCTGTCGCCCTCCTCTCTTCCTCCTTCCCATTACACTTGGTGGGGTCCAGCTCAACGCACTCCCTCCAGGTAAAGATCACTTCCACGAAGTCTGCATGAATGAGTCAGGACTTCTCCATCATCCCCCACAGATGGAGGCCTTCTGTAACCCTCTTGAGAGTCCCCAGTCTTGCCAGAGGGTCAGCAGCTTGGTTACAGGAGACTGTCTGTATGCAGTTTACCCTCTATTATTTCTTTCAGAATGGTTTGCTCTGGATAAGAAGCTGCAACACATTTCCTGTGCCTGAGTGTGCCTCCCCCACCAGGTACAGCAACCCATGCACTGCACAGTCTCTGGGAAGACTTGGGTGTGCTAAGGTGCATGCAAACTGAATAGGAACAAACCTTCCCTAATTCTGGAAGGACTGTATTTGCCTACCCAAGCCCACCTCTTCCACCTTCCCCTGTATTTAGCGATTAGTCTGACCAAAGCATTTGGGAGAGAGGTGTAACTAAGCCCTTCTCAGGGCAAGATGAGAGAACAGGCAGTTGTGTGTTTAGCCCCAGCCCTGACCCTGACTCTGTGTGTGGGTTTAGAAAAGTCATGCACAGGTAGATGCAGATGAAATCCTAGGCAGCACTGGCTGTCTGTGGCCAAAATGATCTGGTGGCCTGAAGGTACACTATGTAGTTCCTGTAGTCTTTGGGGGTCTGGAGGAGCAGATGTGCCCATCATGCCCATGGGACAGGAGGGGCCCCCACATAGCTGTGCTGCCCACCCTCCCTTCCCAGCACTGCTGGTGCAGCTGCAGAAGAATAAAAGGATTTACAGCGTCTGGGAGCATCTCAAAGATATTCCCCATCTGTTCAGACATGTCCTGTAAGGCACAAGTGAGCCTGGAAGGGACCGTGTGGCTGTTGAAATTGCTTCCCTTTGCTAAGAGAGCCAGATACAGAAGGGAAGAGAGGAGCCTGACTGCTCTGCTGAGCAGGCAGCAGACCCAGTGTGGCAGGAGAATAATTATTTCCAGTCCCTGCTTCTGGGCTTGTTTCTGAGTTTCTCCTCTTACACTTCCTTGTGTGCTCCTGCATTACCCATGGGGCACTCAGGGGCTACTGATGTAAAGCCCTATGTTAAGGGCTCACAGACAGCCCGTGGCAGAAGGAGAAACGAGAGACAGGTTCCTGCAGTGTCGGAGCAGGGAGAGCCTCCTCCTGCCCAGTGCTCCCCCCTTCCCACCCCAAACCCAGCCACACAGTATCTACTCACCGGGCTTTCTGTCACCAGCAGGTGGCATCGCCCCTCTCACCGCCCTGACCAGGGAAATCCAGCAAAAACTCCATCGACTTTTTGTTGGTTTTGTTTTGCTTGGGTTTTTTTCCTGTCTAATATTTTTCTTTTGAGGTGCAGGTGAGCTCGGAGCTGCAAAGAGCTTGGTGAGTGAATTGCCAAAAGGGGATTTTCTCCGAAAGGTCTGGTCCTGCAAACCTGGTGAAGGAACGCTGCCCCGTGTATTTATTCCTGGGCAGTAAAGGGCTGGGTGTGCAGTGTGCCAGGCATCTTTACATCCTCCTAACCCCAGGAGCTAAGTGTACTCGGTGCCTCGGGCCCTAAGAGGACTCAGCAGCACATCTCTAGTGCAGCATCCCTGAGTGCCTGTGAGGTGACAGAGGACCACGCTGGATGCTGACCACAGCCTGCTCGCCTGCCAGCTCCTACATTTCACCCTGTGCCACACAAGCCCTGCCTGAGCAAAGCAGTGCCCAGGGAAGACAGGCTGTGGCTCCAAAAGCACAGTCAGTGAGTCAGCAAAATACGGCTGACTAAGCACTTCCCCGCTGGATGCTGGACACCAAGAACAAAGCATCAGTGACTTTGCATTTATTTGGCAGGATTACTGAAGTGGCTACAAGCTAGCAGCCTTAAAGCACCCAAGTACTCTCACTCAAATGCAACATCCTCACTAAACTCAGGTGATAAAGATTTCAGTTCCTCCCTTCCCACAGCCAGGAAGATTTGTCTGGGAGAAGCAAAGCCTGTCATCTCCACTTAGATGCTTCTTCCACCACGTCAAAGGGTCAAGTATGTTGTTTTGCACATACCATTAATGATTAACTGTTGTCTGTGGAGGAACTAGTTTTTCTCTTGGCTTAAAAAAAAACCAAACAACCACAAACAACACCAAAAAAACCCAAAAACAAAACAAAAAACCCCCAACACAACAAACCTTGAAAGATAAAATGGAAAATCAGCCATGGGTTGGCTTCAGTGGGTGTTTATGAATATGGCATCGATGGTACAGAAGATTAGAAGGCATCTGGAATCTCAGGCATTCTTTTCTTGCTGATCTGTTCCTGGGAGGTTTGAAAATGGTTAGAAAAGCATGACAGGAGAAGAAAAACCAACAACGCTTGTGGTCAGGGCACGTAATTTCCTGGTCTGGTTGCCAACTCTCTATGACCTTGAACAGGTCACTCAGAAAGGAAAGTGAGAACGATGTTTCCATCACTCCTGTTTCTAGGCTTTTACAAGCTCAGGTTTAACTCCCAGCAGCAGCAAACCCTGAGTCAGAGTCAATCCCTGAGCTTTGGGGTCAGACCCCACAAGTACCACAGGCTTCAGGTGGTTCTGTAGGTTCTCATTAAACCTGATGGAGGGTGAATAGTCCCACTTATTTTGGGATGGGATGAAGTGTTCTCTGGTAAGAACCTACTAAAAAGAACATTTTAAAAGAGAAATTCCTGCCTTGGCTTAGTTGGCTAATTTTGAGAAGAGTGAAGATGTTTAGGATGAGTCTTGGTCTCAACCTTCTCAGGATGCTGCC
The DNA here is from genome assembly GCF_000747805.2 of Chaetura pelagica. NCBI lineage: Eukaryota > Metazoa > Chordata > Aves > Apodiformes > Apodidae > Chaetura > Chaetura pelagica. The sequence goes on along the minus strand of NW_009954705.1, from coordinate 1,951,927 downwards.
TTTAAATTAGGAAGAGCTATTCCTCTTGTCTTATTCCTTTGGATGTTATGATATTCACAGGAAGGACCAATTACTTACAGGTGCCTTTTTTTTCCAGCTGGATGACAGATCAGGGAGGGCCAGCCTGCCCCAAGGGAGCTGGGGGAGCTCCTGACAACCTGTGCTCAGGGATCCTCCAGCACCCTTGTGTGCCCAGTCACACACACACACACACACACACACAGAGCTCTCCAGACTTCTCTGCTGACTTTCAGCTGCATGAAGCTTTCTTTTTGTATCTACCTTGTGGGATTACAAAGGTTTGGCCAGCCTGCTCCAGGCACTGCATGAATGCAGAAACAGGAGCTTGTATCACTGGTAGGAGAGTAGCTACACTGGCTTGTAGGCATTCACTTCAGCTGGATGGGGTAAAACAGTTTATCAATGACTCCCATCTTGGTGGCAAGGGTTGGGCAGCACATTCACCAGTAGCCCTGGAGCTCGCTGTGCTGGGGCTGAAGCTGCCTGTGCAGGAGGGCAGCTGCTGAGCACAGCTCTGCTGTAGCTGTGGAAACCTCCTCACAATGGATATCAAAAGGACCACAGAAATAACCACCTTGCAAGAGTTCCCACCTCTCCACAGCTCAGCTTTCACATAGTAAGTATCACCTGAAGACAAAGGAAAATAAAACTAGCTTTCTAACCAAATTATTCCTTCAAACACCCTCTGGTCATTTGGAGGAGAGACAGAAGTATGGAGTCACAGATCAGTCAGTTGCCATGCACAGAGACTGTATTGATGGACACATTAAAAATATCCAGCTGGCTGTGAGCCAGAAACCATTTTGTGTCTAAAACAGGATTTCATTTCCTTTTCCTTTCTTTTTGTTTTTGTTCCACTTTATCCTGAATTACCCTTTCCATGATTATGTTGGCACTTTAGTCTTGAGTTGTTCTGAGGCAGGGAGGGTGTTTTATCTGCTAAGGTGCTTATAACATTTTTGATGGTATGATATGGGTAGACTCACAGGTACAGTTTTTATTTGCTGCTGCAGAGAGCTGCACTGAGGAAAAGAAAACTCAGTGCATCACCTCTCCCTCCAGCTCTGCAGGGAGCTGGTCTGTCCTGGAGAAGGACAAAGGGTTAAAAATTATATCATCATAGAAAAGGTCAGGTTGGAAGTACCTTCTGGAACCTCATGTGACCTTTGCTTGAAAGCAGGACCTTAGATTGGATTTTCCAACTTGCTAAGCACTTGCTAAGCCCTCCACTGCACCTCGTCCCATTTACCAACATGTCTCTAGAACTGGGGACACTGAGACTGGGCAAGGCCCATGAACTATGGAGAAGAATGCAAAAATCCCAGCTCCTGCTCTGCAGGCTATGCCATCACTGATCCAGACCAGAGGAGGGTTTGCTTCTGCTGCTGCTGACCCAAATTTGGGAAACTATATTTTTGCTGCTCAGAAATCATAGAATCATAGAATGGCTAAGGTTGGAAGAGACCTTAAAGATCATCAGGTTCCAACTTCCCACTAGACCAGGCTGCACAAGTCTCATCCAACCTGGCCTTAAACACTTCCAGGAAGGGGGCTTCCACAACCTCCCTGGGCAACCTGTTTCAGTGCCTTACTACCCTCATGGTAAAGTATTTCTTCCTGATGTCTAACCTAAATCTCCCCTCTTTCAGCTTACAACCATTACCCCTTGTCCTATCACTGCCCTCTCTGATGAAAAGCCCCTCCCCAGCTTTCCTGTAGTCCCTTCAGGTACTGGAAGGTGTCATAAGGTCTCCCCAGAGCCTTCCCTTCTCTAGGCTGAACAGCCCCAACACTCTCAGCCTTTCTTCACAGCAGTGGTGCTCCAGCCCTTTGATCATCTTGGCGGCCCTTCTCTGGACCCTTTCCAACAGCTCCATGTATTTCCTGTGATGAGGGCCCCAGAGCTGTACACAGTGCTCCAGGTGGGGTCTCACCAGAGCAGAGTAGAGGGGCAGAATCCTCTCCCTGGCCCTGCTGGCCACACCTCTTTTGATCCAGCCCAGGATGCAGTTGCTCTCTGGGCTCCAGCACACACTGGTGGCTCATGTCGAGCTTCTCATCAACTATCACCTCCGAGTCCTTTTCCTTAGGGCTGCTGTCCAGCCATTCTTCAACCTAACCTGTATTTGTGCTTGGGGTTGCCCCAACCCAGGTGCACGTGGCCTTGTTGAACTTCATGAGGTTGGCACTGGCCCCCCTCTCCAGCCTGTCAAGGTCCCTCTAGATGGGGTCCCTTCCCTCTTGGGTGTCAACCACACCACACAGCTTGGTATCATCAGCAAACTTGCTGAGGATACACTCAATTCCACTGTCCATGTCTCCAACAAAGATGTTAACTAGCACTGGTCCTAATACTGACCCTTGAGGGGCACCACTCGTCACCTGTCTCCATTTGGACATTGAGCCATTGACCACAACTCTCAGGGTGCAGCCATCCAGCCAGTCTTTTATCCACCAAGTGCTCCACCTGTCAAATCCATGCCTTGTCAGTTTGGAGATCAGGATGTCATGTGGGACAGTGTCAAACACCTTGCACAAATGCAGGTAGATGACATCAGTTGCTCTGCCACCATCCACCATCTCTGTAGCCTTGTTGTAGAAGGCCACCAGATTGGTCAGGCATGACTTGCCCTTAGTGAAGCCATGTTGGCTGTCACCTCCTTATTTTCCATGTGCCTTAGCCAATTTTCCAGGAGGATCTGCTCCATGATTTTGCCGGGCAGAGGTCAGACTGACTGGCCTGTAATGTTTTTGGGAGGCTGATTTCAGGGACAGGTAGACAGTAATTACACATGGATCTGTTTGGTAACAAACACGTGCTGAATAATTGATATATACTGGGTACAGCACTGTAGTATAATCTATACTGGATATAACAAGAATGTTGCAAAAGAAGCAGAGAAATATAAAGGCTTTTTGCCCAAGAGCTTTAAGGCATTTTAAATTATCATCCTATGAGTTAAGCCTTTCCTTCAAAGCAGTCAGTTATATTTCAGTATATGAATAGAATGCATTCCTCAAAATGAATATAGTGATCAGAAAGCTTTTACCAAAGGTCCCCAATTAGCTTTTGGATATAATTTCATGTTTGCAAAATTTGAAGACACTGTGTGAAGAGAGCAGGTAGATCTTCTTTTGCATAATGGTGGTCCATAGTGAGATGCGACAGCGAACTCCCTAATTAATCTTCAAAATGTCAGAGCCTGCTGGAAGTAATTGGGCCTGACAGTTCAAGGGCTAATTAACTTCAAATCTTGCATTTTCTCTTGATTCCTTCACAATTCTAGGTCACTTATTTACTTTCTTTTCACATTATTTTTAATGTTCTGAAGTGTGTCTGTCCATATCTGCTTTTCTGGACGTGAAGTTCAGGACTGAAGGTATTAGGTTGGGTGTGTTGCACCTTATGAATCCTTCTGGAGTATCTTGACTTTAGAGGAGGAGAAAGCTGCTGCAAGCAGAGGGCTGGTCCCTGGCGAGCAGCTCACTGCAGGACACACTGGCTGCAGCCTCCTGGGGCCTCCTGTTTGCCTGGAGACATCAGCAGTATTTGGGAGCAGGCGGTGTTCCTGAGGCTGGGCATCCTGCGGAGCGGAGCCAGTGTCATTCATCACCATCGCTGTCCCAGTGAGGCAGAAGGGAGCAGTTTTATGGGTCCCATAGTGTTGCAGTTTCACTGCTCAACTTTACGTGAGCAGCATTATGTGTGCTACAACCTGCTGTCTCGGCAAGCCTCCACTGGCCTCCTGCATCAGATCTCCTGGGGCTGGTGTCTCATTTGTCTTCCCTCTCTGCAGTCTCGTTTGACCCTTAGCTGAAAAAAGATGAAGGACTTTTGCAGCACAGGCTCCAAATACCATCCCCTGCTGCCTGTACCCATGTTGAATGACCTTGTGGCTATTGCTAGAAATGCATTAAAAGCCTTTTCTCTGGTTGACAGGCTCAGTCTCTGGTCATGCACAGGTACAGAGCACGTCTGTGAGAGCAGCATGTGCAGAGATGCCTGCGCTGACCCCTGCATCTCTTTGGTTTCCACATGGCCAATTTACAAGGGTGACTGAAGCAAAGAGCTATTTGGGAGGCATTCCCCATAGGCTCACCTGCAACAGGAGCTGCAGGGCTGCCTTCAGGCTCTCCAGCAGCTGGAGCAGGGTGGTGGGAGCAGGGTCCTGCACCAGCCCCGACCTTTGCCAGCACTGAACAGGTCACCATAGGGATGTGATGATGGGGCAGCAGCATCCCTCTGTTACCTTCAGCTGCTGGTGATGGCAAATCAGCTAAATCAATCTCTTTCTGCCTTGGGCATAGCTGTGCTGGTTACATTTGCTCTGAGTGTAAAAGAGTATGAAGACTGGCAAGGAAAATCTATTACGCTGCAAACTATTTGGGGGGACAGGAGGGTTTCCATCTGCTCAGGTTTGAGCACAACAAAGCAGCAATTCTGGATGACTGAAGCTAAATCACGGCAGCAGCCACCTCCCATTCAGCCATTAGCTTCACACACACAGCTCATACCTGAGCAGAAGGATCATCTGCTCCAGAGAACAGAGGCTGGAAAAGCTGTATCTGATTTCCTCGCTCTTCTTTTAATCTTCATTTCCTCTAAGACAGGGCTTTCTTACAGCTGCCACATAACCCTCACCAGACAATATCTAATCTGTCTGTCGAAGATGTATCAAGATGTCCCTTGAGTGTGGTACCTAGTGACGACTGACAACTGTCATTAAGCGCTACCCCTCAAATGACAAGGCTCATTTTGTTAACAGGATTGCATAGACTCAGCCTGCAATCTGGGAAGATGCCATATGTTCACACAGGATTTATATAACATCTCCTTTTACAATCCCTTACATTTATTAGCCCAACAACATTAAGAACATACAATAATACTAACCGTATATTTCATATATGTTTTTGTTGGTTTGATTTTAAGAGTTCTGTCAAATAAAAAATGTTCCATGTTATTCAGGCTGTTTTATTTGACTAAATGCTATCCAAGTCACTGAAAATTTTCTGAGCCCATGAAATAGAGATGAAATGTCAACAGAGAAGAGGTTTCTGAGAAGTTACTATCTTACTGTAATGGGGTGGTGGTGGTGGAAAGCAAATATAATGAACTAGAGAGCAAATGGCAGCATGAATCCTTTCCATACAGACATTGCAATATTCCCTCTGCAGTTATGGCTTTTTTTGTTCACACTCTTCTAGGAAGGCCATATGAAAGCACTATTAATTTCAGGTTTTCCTGGTCACCTTCCAATCCTGTGTTGAAGGGTGCTGTGATGACAACACTTCAACACCACTGTCTGAAATCAGCTCTGCTGTGAATTAAACTACTTATTCAAGTTAGAGAAGTCAGGGGTTCATCAGACACAGGAATCCAATGTCAGAAGTAATAAGTCTTTTGTTCAGACTAGAAAGGTTCCAGAAGTGTAAGGAAATCACCTCCGCCAGCTCCTCTTTCTCAGCTTTGCAAACAAGGCCCGTGGTGACACCACAGGAGCCATCAATGCTGAAGGAGGAGGAATGACTTTGAATGAAAAGTCTGGAGTTTCTTGCCTGTGTTTGCATGGCTGAAGCTTGCATTTGTCCTTGCTTCAGTCTGGATATCCCCCAACCCCAGGCGACGGAGCAATCCCACATCGCACGTTGTGACGCAGCATCTCAGCACGTTGATGTTTTTCTTCCTCGTGGCTGTATCCTTTGCCTCTGTGCATAAGCTGCACCACACGCAACGATAAAAGTCAAGCAAGGGCCATTCCTCTGTGAAGGTGCTGCTACTGGGGCAGGATGCTCTCGGAGTAAAAAAGTAATTAGTTGTTCTTAGTGAGGTCCAGCTTTGACAAAGGCAGAGAGTCACTCCAAAATCCATAGGTGCTTCCAGCAGTTGAGATTACTGCCCCAGAATTTTCTAGGCCTTTAGGATAATTTTCTTCCTGACCCAGTGTGAAATACTGCCCACATTAAACCAAAAAAAAAAAAGCAATTTTTTCTCTCCTGTCTGTCACTGATGTATGGGGAGGAATTAGGGTATGGGGAGGAATTAGGGGAAAGATGAGGATATTTGAACTCCTGGCTGCCAGTGTGAAGCCTGGCACACTAATAAGTCCATCCAGATACAGACAACTGTGCTTTGAGATGGCTGTCAGCAAATCAAACAAACCGGTGTTTTCACATGGGAGAACTTACAGTGCTCTGGTAATAACCAGGGAGGAGAGCAGCTACTGGTGGCCACATCTCTAGCAAGGTTTGTGCCTGCAGGGATCTGTATCTGGGTACCACTACTTTTCTTTCTTCACTCTGCATCAAATCCATGATTTGTGTTGCATCTGCGAGCAGAGCCAGATGATTTTAATTGTGCTTTAAAAGCTGGAGCAGAGCAGCAGCCTGCAGCAGTGAGTGAGACTAGTAATATTTACTGACCACTGCTGCCTGCTCTATTTTATAGAGCACCCCTGAAAGAGTGTAGGAATAGAAATAAAACTTCTGCTGCAGTCCCCAGAGAGAGGGATGGTTCTGCAGACACTTGGAAACCCCCCCATTACCTGTAATGCTGTGTGTTCAGTTTTGAGCAAAGGGCTCAGGCACTGGGCTCTTTCCCCAAGGCCAACACAGATTTGTCCTTTCCCTCTCCTCCTGCCTTCCAAGGAGAAGGCTGAAGGTAACCACAAAAGGCTTTCTGCTCTCCAAGCTGGATGGCATTCGGGGATAGTGTTGGGAGCCAAAGCCAGCATGTGGCTTCTCTGGGTGTGAAATGTGGAGTTCAACACTGCGGAGAAAATTCTCATGGGTTCCTGTGCCTGAGTCTCATTACAAAATGAAGTGATTGTACACTATTTGTTGTGTGTGTTTAGATTTTTTTAAGAGGCTTTTGAGTGTTTCTTATTTTCTTTATTTTTGAGCGGAGTA
>NW_009954705.1:1937783-1944963 GCF_000747805.2 Chaetura pelagica | reverse complement strand
CAGGATATGCAAACTACCCAGGGGTCTGTGCCCACTGTCTTATCCCTGATTTTGCTGCATGTAGATGAGACCATTATTTCCATAATGTCCATGTAAATGCACATTGGTAGTGCAAGCACTTCCAGTGATTAATGCTGGAAGGGTTTTAGGCACAGGTGCCTCATTGAGATATCAGTGTGCTCTATCAAGAATCTCTTCACTACTGTGTGCAAAGTTGTTTGCTGTTCTTACATTATGAAGGTTGTTTTATTCAGATGTACTGGCCTAAGTCACTTGAGTGTTTTGTTGTTCTCAGCCCAGGGCTTCTCACTGCTCAGCAAGCAGCTGGAGGGGGCCAGTTTATAAGTAGGTGTGTCTTGGCTGGAAAATGCCATTGAACACAGTACCACCTCTCAGCTGAGAGGCAACCACTTTTCAAAATCAATCTGGCATGACATGAAGTGCTTGGTTTTGGGGAAAAGAAACAATGGACTCTGGTGGGGACCCAGAGACACTCAGTTTGTCGTAAGATTAAAAATTTAAGGCCGGATCTCCTGTAACCTGAATTTAGCTTTTCAGGAGTCAGGCATCTAATCTAAACTAGCCACATTGGCTGCCTGTCTGGTCAGAGGAGAGACAGGTTGCCAAAATATGGTTCATCCCTTCAAAGACAACTGACAGTGTAGATGGAATAACTTGCCCCTTGCTCTTGCCTTTTTTTTGTAAGTCATTTGAATCTTAACGTAAACACCAGCCTTATGGTTGACTTTGAGAGGAATCCACTTGTAAGTGTTCAAAGCTGCTGTAGAAGACTTCTCTCTGAATTGGGGGACTGCTATTTTCTCCATGAGATGATGTTGTTGGGTGGGTTTTTTTGACCAGCATGCTTGCAACAAATGTGAAACTTGTTAAGATATTAATATATGGGGTTTTCTTCTGGCTTACTTTTTTTTCAAATGTATGTCAGTATTTTCCAAGGGAGGTGTTTGATTTGAGACAGACCTGTATGTCAAAAAAGGTTTGTAATGACCCCTTGGAAAACAGAATTCTGGATCCCCTCAGAGGAGAGAGGGTAGTCACAGAGCTGAAAGCAGGAGGGTAAAAGAATAGGGCTGTTGGCATCTTCTCACTCATTTGCTAATGAAACAAGCCTACCCAATACTTAATTTGGTAGATTAACAAAAGAAGCTATCCCTGCAGAGTTGGAAACAAGCTCCATTATGCCATGTCTTTAAAATTGCCAACAAGTCTCTACAGGACCTAATTTAACACATTAATTTGCTCACAAAAGTGCTTGAAGAACAACAAACCCATCCTGTAAAAGGACAAAGAAACTCTATTCACATACTTTTTCAAGCTGAACCAACCATGAAAGTAACTGTATCCTTCTCTGCTTTATTTTGCACATGTATATCTGATTCTGTACAATGAGAGAGAGTACCCATAAAACTTCCCTGAGGCTCCAAGGTGCTTTGGACTCCTAACTAAAAGAACCCAAATGCCCTTCACCAGAATACCCCAACAAACATGACAATTGTTTCTACAAAAACCCAAAATGCACAGAGGTTCAAGCACCAGGTGATACCACTTGTAGGTAGGGGACTGGGGAAAAAGACACAACCGTCTTTACTGATGTACACATATATATATACTTTTGTAAATATATATTTTTGTATATATTTTGTATATATATTGTATTTGTAAATATGTATTTGTAAAATATTCATTTCCTGATCAGCACTGATCAATACTTTTCTTTGGCTTCTCCAAGAGCTGCTGTTCCCCAGTAGAAGGAAGTGGATGCCTGGACTCTCTCAGGAGGCATTATCTGATCAATACATGACAGTAGCATTCATCACACATTTCTCTACTTTACACAAATTCCCTGACGGTGAGCCAAGGTCACAAGTGGGAAAGAACTGTGACCATGGGACTTGCAGTAGATATGGTCACCTACTTTGTGAGAAAAGGACAAAGAGTGACTCAGAGAACCTGTTCTTCACAGATGCAAAGCCAGGACTTGGTTGGGAAATTAGTGAAAAAACAGGTCTGCACCCGGACCTGCCACACTGTTAACCTTATAAGCAGAAACCACACTGAAACATCTAAGATAGACTTAGGCCAACCACTCCAGCTTGGCTTTTTGACCAGATTGCCTGAATAGCTCACTGATCTCCTGAATTTAGTTGCCAGAGTAGGTGTTTCAAGCCTGATCTCCAAGGTCACAGCGTGCATGACCCATGAGCTGCCTCATAGTCACAGAGAGGGGATGTCTTCTTTCCACCTTTGACCAGTGGAAGTCAGCTCCATGCCACAGCTCACAAGGTATTGACTTTCCCAGGTGAGGATGGATCTCCCCATAGTCTCAGCACAGGCCAACAAAATACTGCAGGCTGTGTTTAGTTTCCACATATAAATATCCTGGGATTAGTGATGTTCTTGGGATTAAGGACATGCAAAAATACTTTGCCAGAAGAAGGAAAGAACAAGTATGAGAATGGAGGCCAGTGATGAAGAGACAGATGCACGCTCTGCTAGCTGCTTAGTGTAAACAAAATATTCAGGACAAGACTAAACACATGCTGCCCAAACTATTCACCTACTTGTTCATCAATCTGTAAAACTCCACATAAAATCCTGTTAAACTAATTGGAAAATATTTTTAAATTGGAAAACCACTCTCCCCTTTTTCATATTTTCTAATGCTTTCTGAGTTTATAGAGATATTGTCTCTACCATCCTTTTAAGTGCTTATTTATATTTGCTAGCATGTAAAGCCATTTAAAGAAATCACCTGTGTTTAGATTAGAAGACTGAATGAGAGGCTTACATGACAAAGAAATCACCACATTCATTTATTTGTCAACATCCTCTGACCTAGCAACCCTGTGATGCTTCATTTGGATGCTCAACACCAAGAAGGAAAGGCATTGCAGTCACTGCAATGAAACTGAATCTAACAATGCATGCCAGCAGTCAAAAAAACTGCTTTGCAAAAAGGATTTATAAGCAAACGGTTTAAATTATTTGTTTCCTCAAGCCAGTTCTCTTTTCAGCACTGTCCACCCTTCCTCCTTGTTACTCTTGATTCAATTATTACAGGTTATTTTTTATTTAAGGGCTCAACTGCAGAGAAGGAAAAACAAATGTGGAAAGAAAAAAGCTTTCCTCTTGGTGTATAAAAATTCAAATTCTGCAAAATGTTACCAATGTCTCATAAAATACAGAAAATGCAAGGGTCAGTCTCAAGGGTTCCTCTATGATTTCAGGAGGATGCACACTGCTGCCATGGCTTACCAGGCAGGGGAGTGATGGTTTTGTGCTGGTGAGACTGTGGTAAACACACGATGCTCAACTCTGTTCTTCCAGCTCTGTACCTGCATTAGTACCTGGGCAGTACATAAGGACACAGCCAAAACCTGCTGTAATAATAGGCAGGGGAGTGTTGGTAAATGGCTGCATTTTAACAATAACACATTGCCTCAGTCTCTGAGTTTATTAATTGCTTAGCTACGTGTTCCTCTTCATCGCTCTTCTCCATCCTCTGGGCTGCAAGCTACTCCAGCTTCGTACTCTTGCATTTCCATGCTTACACTGTTTTTCTCATGTCTCTTTTAACCTGACTCATATTTGCAACGTTCTAGGCTTGGATGTGATTAAGAGTCACCAGATGGTATTACTGGAGATGGTTTTGCTGATCTTATTTAAACTGACTTATTTAAGACCAGTTCCTTCCTGAAGAAATGTTTACAACCAAGCACAATATGTTGCCAGTCTCAGCTGTGGAGAGGCTGACGGGTAAAATACATTTTCTCTAAATTAGGGTTTTTTCAAGACTGATGTGCAGATTCTGCCTATTGGTTACATCTATGCAAGCAAGCAGTCAGGAGCCTTGCAAATCCAAAATCAATTCAAGGAGAAGTTTTACTGTATTACTAAATGTGCTGGAATTCTAGAAAGAACTGTAAAGGTTTGTTACTCTTGGGAGCTGGAAAAGTCAAAGCAACATGAGAGCTCTGCTGGATCACTCACAGCCTACAGAAATGTGCTGCTTTGAAAATCAGTTCTTTATCAAAATGTTTGTGGGCATATACTGCCTGTGAATGCTAAAATGGAAACGTATTTTTTGTTTCATCATGCTACACACAGTAATCAGGAATAGAACAATTCAGTCTGATGACAGTTTTCATTCCTTTTCTTTTAGAGAAAAAACCCCAAACTGAATAGCTTTTTGTTTTTCAGTACTTGCCTTGTTCCTCTGCTCTAATGTACAGCTTTTGCCTACTTTTTCAACTGCCACTTACACACTTTCTAAAGCACAGAAAAATTAGTTTTTCATACAAAAGGGAAGAAGTGTTTCATAAATAAAGAAAAATGGGAGTTCACTTTTACTGCAGCCATTTGTCACAGAAAAGGCAAGGAAAGTGAACAAGATCTTTGGTGGCATTTCTGACACTCCTGAAAAAATACTCTGTAATACTCTGTGTAACCAGTCTCTGTTCAAGAACTGCCTCTTGCTGCATCTGCAAAGAAATCTGCAACACTGAACTAGAAAGAATACACATCACATGCCATATTAAAGCTGTGAAGAAAAGGAGAATCTGTGCATGTTTTCTTCAAGTTTTCACATCCTTGTTCTCCTTCAACAAGTCTTTAGCCATCAGCTGCCTCTCTGTGTCCTATATAAGGATCCCTCTGGAAAAATGAAAGGTTTTCAGACCTGATGCAACTCTCACCAGGGTGGTGGGACTCTGCCCATACAGTTTAATAGCAGCCAGGCTGTGCCCTGAGGACTTGACTTGGCAGGCTCCAGAGCCCACACTGTGATCACCAAGTAGCCTCATTTAGCAGAACAGCCAGCCTGTAACCTTCTCACCTCTCTCAGGAGAACACTGAGGTGTTTTAAGTGATGCCATGACTGTAACCTTCCAAAGTTACTTCATCATTCATCAGTTTGAAAACTGAGTTAATTAAGTGACAACAGCAAGTTTTGTGCTGCAAAGGAAACAAAAGAACATTTTCTTGCCTCTAGGGGATTATTATTTAAGCCCTGATCCTGCCAAAGTTTATGCACCTGCTTAAGCACATAACTAGTTCTGCTTGCTGTTAAGTAATTGATTTAGCCTGTGCCCACTGACTCCAGCCCAGGTGGTACCACTTTCATGGTGAAAGTCCTCTATAAATGTTTGCAGCAGCTCTAGCATTGGATCTCAGGACTCTAGAGCAAGAGAAATGCTAAGGTCTGGGTTGGTCAATGCAGAATAGTCCTTAGCAACAAACCATAGTTAACTTTCCAGCTAAACTGTGTGAAACTGAAAATGCCATATTGGTGGGGAGAAGTGGAAGAGATGGGAGAAAGATTCACCATGGTTATCTTCAGCTGTATAAAAATTAGGCATCTAGTCTGAACTAGTTGTGCAGGCTTTTTTAATAGTCAGTAGAGTGAAGTTAAACATCTCATCTAAGAGGGCAAGGTGGTGAATGTATCTTGCTCCATTGATGACAGATGGATGCCAGACAAATAACTTAGATAAGATATCCATAGTGTCTACTAAAGGGAATCTGAAAATGTGGTGCAAGTTTTTGCACCATTGACACTACTGCCTCTTGTTCATTTGTTGTGGCCACAGCTGGCACCCAAGACACCAACCCATTGCCAGTGACAAATCCAACATATGTGAGTAGTGAGACTGATGTCTGACAAATTCTCCTTTTCTGTAATTTTTAACTGAAATCACAGAATCACCAAGGCTGGAAAAGACCTCCAAGATCATCAAGTCCAGCCTATGACCAACACCACCACATCAGCCAGACCATGGCACTAAGTGCCACATCCAGCCTTTCCTTGAACACATCTGAGGATGGTGCCTCCACCACTTCCCTGGGCAGTCCATTCCAATGTCTAATAATTTTAATAATAAAACTAATAAAGCTCTTTAACAGAAGCTACACATACAAAGAACAAACTCAAACATGGTAAAGCCTGTCCATTCAGTCTTTCAGACTCAGTTGCTCTCTTGCTGTCTCTAGCAAGATTCTTGCTGACAGTAAACCAATTAGACAATTTTCAGTGCTGGCTATTTTGGGAGCAATCACCCATACTACACAAACACCTACTACTGCCCACATAGGCCTTGGGACCGGAATGAGAAAGGGAGGCTAGAATTAAATTAGGCCCTCTTGGGTTTTATAGTCATGATGAGGAAAAGTGGAACTAGAGAAGAAAATCAATCTCAACACTGGCAGTGCTCAGGACCCAAGTGACTGTGAGCCTGGAAGTAACATGGAATTCAGGCTCTTATTAATTTGCCCAGTCCTTCTCTCACCTTATTGTAAACCAGGAATAATTCAGATTACGTCAATGGAGTCAAACTCATATAAAGTTAATGTAAGATCTCAAAGCAGCCAAAAGTCTCTCTGTTAAAAATAAATTCCTATATGTAAGACTTCATTCCCCAGAGCTATTTTTTTCTGTATTTTCCCCTTTAAATCTGAAAGAAAGGGGACCATTCAGCAAAACAAAAAGCAGTTATTCAGTGTTTCATATACTGACAACATTCAGCCTCAGGAAGTCTTTGTCGATTGTGCCTTGCATGTGTAGTAATAAAGTAAAAGAAACACAAAACTGTGGTGTCTCCATATCCTATAGATGACATGAGGCTGTTGTCTTGTTATGTTTAAACAATGCACCACTGCTCATGGAGAGTCTCCCCAACAACAGTAGCCAGTTACCAGAGGTCAAGCAATCTCTTTAGCCAATTAAAAATAGCATTTCTAGACACTGGTTCATTCAGATACTATTTCTGGGTTGGAGACTAAAAAATGATAGAAAATCAGGCAGATTAAATGTTACATTACATTGACGTAATGAACGTAAACAACAATTATCTCCTCAGAACATATTCTGAGATAGGTTATTGTTTCAATTCAAACAGCATGCAATCAAATTTAAGTGTAATTTATCTGAGATCTACATTTAATTTAAGAAATGTTTAGAGAATGTATACATATGTGTGCATACAGATTTAGAGCCTATATAAACGTGTTTATGTATATATATACACACATATACACATATATGTATATATGCATATGCATATGCAAAACAGCCTTAAATTACAGACATAAGAAGATCCTTAAAATACCTGAAGAGCTCTAACCTAGTGTAGATAACAGACAGGAAAATCAATCAATCAAGCAG
>NW_009954705.1:1930676-1937574 GCF_000747805.2 Chaetura pelagica | reverse complement strand
CAGGAAAAACAATCAATCAAGCGGGAATGATTTCTTACTTCAGCTTTTTATTTTTGGTATTAATTTTATAAATTGGAAATGCGAGCCATAATGGGAGTTCTTACAGCTATACATAAATAAATAAAGAAATAAATGAGTTATCATAGCAGCCTGATAACATAAAAAATAACCTGCAACAGTCAGAAGGACAGAGGGAGGATAAAACCCAGTGGATACTCCAGGGTCCCTGCTGAGTGTGGCTCTGTGCAGCTCATGGGCTACACGGTGCCTCTGGCTACAGCAGCTCCTGGAAGGCACACATGAAAGCTGGGATCCTGGTAGCACCAACAGCAACTGGAGCTTTAGCTCTTGTGTTTAACAGGTTTTTTCCCTCTACATCCTTGGTCGGAGTGAGAGTAATTTCTGGTGCTCTTTTACTTTCCCTTCCTGAATATTAACTGTGTATTTTTCTTTAATTACTTTCTACTTTCTTTTGCCACACTGAGTTTTGCAACAGCCATTCCCCCAAGTCACAGATTTTTGCTCATTTTTCTGCAGAGCTGTCATTTAATTTTATACGTCACTTTTGAGGATCTTAGACCTCCCTCTTGTCTGGCAAATTTTAATAATTTTTTGCCAACACAACGTTTATGACCAGTTGTATAGGAGTTTTTAATGTGCATATATTTGATTTACTGATACTAAACAAAATTTTACTGCTAAGTTTAATAAATTCTTTGCTAAATTCCAGTTTCAATTTCAGAGCTTGAGCAATGTTTCTATGTTCCCCTTAGTTCCTCCTTGTTGTCAGGAAGCAGATCCAGGATGGATGCCTCTCTGCTAAAACTTTTCCTTCCTGTTTCTTATCTATTATAAAATAGGGAACTTACTGCAACTGTTTTCAAGGTTATTCTTCTGTATGAACAGGACAGATGTGTCTGTTAATCCCTAGGTATACAGACAGTTAAACCACCTGAAGAAGGCTGGTAATGTGAGCACTCTCTAAAACAGGCCTGGAGACCTCTTGCTCTTATTCACATTATTCTTTCCTTCTCCTTATCCTACCTTTGTACCCTCCTCTATCAGTCTTCACCCTCACACTTAGAAGTTCCCTGACATAATTTATGACATTAGTAACTGCTACACTACTATGTCGTATCTCTGATAGACCCACTAGATGGGCAGAGTATGGTTCCTGCCCCGTTCAGCTGCATCAGGAATAACCCTGGCACTTGGTATCACATTGTTGTTTCCTATCATCTTGTATTTTGTACACAGGTACTGCAGATGGGGCACGAGGGGGGAAGAAATCCTTATACTGGGGCATTCCCGTGCATGATCCAAGTTGTTTAAAACAGTTGTGCATTTTTTTCCCCAGCAAGATTGATCTGACTGGTAACTTAAAAAGTAAATAAATAAATAAAACATTATTACGGTCAGCGGTATGTGTTATAAATGGTACAAAACCTCAGAGGTCCATTTGTTGCCTTCCTGCTGGCTCTGAGGCAGGTAAGGACCACTTAAATGCTATTCCCAGAAGTCTGCTTGCATCAACACAGAGGCTTGTGGGGGACACATGCTGATGTGGCCTGACATGAGCAGCAAACAGGCAAAACCAAACATTTTTCCAGAGGAAAAGGAATCAGTTTAGTATGAAAAAATACCCCAAAACACAACATCAGAGGTTTTTCTAGAGGCCAACAGGATAAACTGAGGGTGCACAGGAGCAGGAAGTGGGTGGCAAGCACACTGCGGAATCCAGCCCTTGTTTCCAGTGGAGCCTTTTCCCTGAAGGCTCCCTTGTAAGGGCCCAACTTCCAACAGGACTCAGTCCTACCAAGTTCAGTGCAAACTTGGCTCCATAAGAGTTAAAAAATGTCCATGTGCTCCTACAAAGGTATTAAAAGTATCCTGTTGACTAGCCCAGTGTGTTCCTTGCTCAGTATCTTGCCTTTGTGGCTGCCAGAGAGGGAAAGAATTCTGATCTGTCCCACAGCCAAACCCAAGAGAATTAAGCCCTTTGTCTCAGGAGCCTTTCACCTTCTCAGGCTGCTCTGGAAACCTGGAGAGAAATCAGAAGCAATGGATGTTCTTGCCTTAAAAGAAATTTCATGATGGTGTGTTCCTTCCCCTGGGGATGCTCCTGTTTGCAGCCTCAAAGGCAAAATGCTGGAGCACAGTAGAGGGCTGAAAGCTTTTAAGGTTGCTCTTGGTGCATAGGTGTGACTGTGACATGGTCTCCAACCCTAGCAATAATAAACATTGGGAGAGAGTGCTGCTCTTTTGAAAAATGGCAGTTGGTCTTACATGTTATTGATGGGTTATTCTGCCATAAAGGCTATAAAGGACATGAAGTTCTGTGCTGCAGGGCATAAACCAGCCTCTCCAACAGCCTTGGTAGCAGTGAAAACTTAGCAAATAAGAAGATTATAACGTGATTGTCTGTCATGGGGGTTTGTGTGCCTGTCTCTAAAGCATTTGATGCTGGCCACTGCTGGAGACAGGATATCACATTGGCTGGACTACTAATCTGATTTAGAATAACAGACCTTTTATTCCTATTAAGCACATCTCAGTTCAGAGTCAGGTTTCAACTAGTACTGATGGCCATGAAACACTAAAACTGCAGCACAACCTACCCATGGATACATGGCACAATTTTTTAAGGGAATCCAGCATGGCAAAATTCTACTTATTTACTCATTTCATGTTGTATTTTTCAAATGAGGAGAAAAATATCAGTTTCATACTTCATCATTTTCCCCCATAAACTGCCAAAGTAATGATGATTAATGATTTTGTACCTGAACAGCTACATTCACATGACAGTTCTGCAAGGGACTCTTAATGGAAATACGATTTGTGTATCTGAGTACAGGATTAGGTCCCAAAAGCAGAGTATTTTTTTTAGCCTTCTATGTGGCTAGCACTTCTCCTGAACAGCACTTCTCTTTTTGCTTGCTACTTGGATGTGGGAAAGATTTGTTTTGAGATATGTATGTGTGCAGCACTTGCTCAGGGTTTAGCTGCAAGCTGATGCCAGATGCAGCCTGCATGCTTTTGCAGGGTCCCTTGTTTCAGATGACTACTGCTGACCACAAGTCTCATTTCCTTTCTCTGTGAATGTGAAATGAATATTATCATAACAGCCTTTCTTAATACATGCCAAAGAGAAAATATATTTTTCTGTTCTATATTTGACTACACTGCATTTCAAATATGTGATTGCACTTCCATGAAACTTCTGGGAATGTATCCCTTTCATCATATATAGTACAACTTCTACTAGGATCATAGTGCAGCACCTCTTTTTATTCATTTGCCTAGCACACAATCATCCTAAAATGATCTCCAGGATGTGCCAGCTGTCACGGCTCCTGCATTAGCTTGTTTTATGTCATCATGGCTGAGAGCAGGGGGAGAAAAATCACAGAAATGTGATATGTCAATGGTAGAGTATACCAGGTACTATGAACCTTTCAAGGCAGAAACTCTTGATATGTGCTTGTATATGCTGTGCCTAAGGCAGTTGGTTTTGGCTTGCATAATAATTAAATATTCAAATATGTAATAATAAGAATAAAAATATAATTTGTCATGCTACCTTTTGGACAGCACAGCTGCATGTCAAAGAGAGAAGCTGATCCTCATCTATACAACACTCAGCAGACAAGCTGACCAATCTGAGTGTATACATGAAGTAGCAAGGACAGTCCCCAGACTCCTCCTGTACCCCACTGCTTCAACATGACATGCATGATTCTTCCTTTCAACAGATTTTTGAACCAGAGGTAAGAAAGCAAAAAACAAAGAGTCATGCTGATTCAGGCTCTATGTCTTCTGCATTCTGTCCTATGGTTACATCCTATGGATGTCCTTACCTTTATGTACCACAGATGAGCTCATCCTTCTAAATAACTGAAAAGCACCATCTGCAGTGCAGCAGATGTGCCCTGCTGCTGCCTGCTTGCCTTGCTGATCCCTCATCCAGTTTACCTGTACCTCTTAGTGTCATAGAATCATGGATGTCTTGGGCTGGAAGGGATCTCTAAAGGCCATCTTATCCAACCCCCCTACAATAAGCAGGGACATCTCACACTAGAACAGATTTCTCAGAGTGCCATCAAGCCTCACCTTGAATGTCTCCAGGCATGGGGTCCCCACCACCTCTCTAGGCAACCTATTCCAGGGATCCACCACCCTCATATTAAAGATTTTTTTCCTAATGTCCAATCTCAATCTACCCTTCTCTAGCTTGAAAACATTACCCCTTGTCCTATCGTTACATGCCCCAGTGAACAGGTCTTCCCCAGACTTCTTATAGGCCCCTTTCAGTATTGGCAGGTTGCTATAATGTCCCCTTGGACTCTTCTTCAGGCTGAACAGCCCCAACTCCCTCAGCCTGTCTTCATAAGAGAGGTACTCCAGCCCTCTGATGATTTTTGTTGCCCTCCCCTGGACATGTTCCAACAAGGCCACATCCTTCCTGAGCTGGACACAGTACTCCAGGTGAGGTCTTACCAGGGCAGAGTGGAGGGGTAGAATCCCTCCAGTGTTCTCACTTGCCTGACTTGTTTGAGTACATGGACTTCCTGATGCACAGTCAAAAGGTACTTCCATATAACCTTTGGCAATTCACCCTGCGAGCTGTAAACAATTACAAAGTCCCTCTGGCTGCCCTGCTTCCTCACAGCAGATGAGGTGGGAAGGGCCATGCACCTCAGCTGTCACAGCATGGCCTCAGACATCATTTTGAGTTGCCACCAATTTCAGTCTAAATGAGGAGAGAACTGTGAGTTGTAGTGCCTGAAAAGCAGACGTGGTGCCTATTCTCCTACTCGTACTACAAGAGTGCTAGCAGAGCATCTCTTGAATAACCCTGAGATCACCTCGAGGCACCTGTACAGGGATGCTGTTTGTGTGGCTGGTCTGCAGAATGGCCTTGGAGCAGATCTTAAGAGCCTGTTTAAACTTACGCTGTTTTATGTAAGGTTTTGAGTTTTTAAAAGTGTTGTTTGTTGTATTTTTTTTTCCGGGAAAAGGTCACATTAATAACATTCTACGTATAAAGTCTCTTCTGCAAGATCTTTTATAATTCTTCAGTCTGTCTCTGATTTAACCAGGAAGTCATATGTGCCGAGGAATGCCTAGTGTTTGGGATGGAGAGACATGCTTCAGGGCTCATTTGTTGGACTTGCATCTACAAGTATTATTATTTAGATGTTTTATTAAAAGTAAAAGAAAGAAGAATGACAAAGCCTTGCACTTTCTCTTTCTCTCAAGGATACCCAGTTGGAGTAAAAGATATTGCTTCAGCAATACGCAGCACAGACATAAGCCTTTTTATCTAGTGGTGGCTAGTAGATCTGCCCGAGATTGGGGATGATAAGGTACTATAAAAACTTTTATCAGCAGATAGTCACAGTCACAGCATCATTTGGGTTGGAAGGGACTTGTGGAGTTCACCTAGTCCCACCTCCTGCTCAAGCAGGGTCAGTCAGAGCAGGTTGTCCATGACTATGTCCAGTCGAGTTTTGAGTGTCTCCACAGACAGAGGCTCCACAACCTCTTCAGTCAACCTGTGCCAGTACTCGGTTGCCCACACAGTAAAATAAGTCTTTTCTTATGTTCAGGTTTAATGTAGTGGTTTTTATTTTATCCCTATTGCCTCTTGTCCTTCCAGTGGGACCCATGGAGTAGAGCAGCTTCTGACACCTTTGTTGCCTCCCACCGGACACTTCACACTCGTGACATGTCCTAAAGCCCTTTCTTCCCAGGACCAATCAGTCCCAGCTCTCAGCCCCTCCTCCTGTGAGTGATAACCCAGTGACTGCCTCCCAAAAATGTACCATCTAAACAAACTGGGCTGACAAGGGAGCAACATGCCCAAAGTCAGACAGCGTGTGAGAGCACAGGCACAGGCCACTGCTGCTGGCCCCCAGTTCTCCTCCCAGGCATCTGACAGGGCTGCTTGCTGTCAAATCTGTCTTTTGAACTCAGTAGCTTTGTGGCCCTTTGGAGCAGAGTACAAAGAAAAGAATTATAAACTCACTACGGGATGGTGCCTTGCCAGGGGTTGCCTTCACCGCATGGAGTCATGGAGAAGAAAGGCAGCCTCACACTTTTAGTATTAAAGGGAACAACCCTTGTCTTGATTTCCTGTGGTTTTACATGAGATCTGACCCCGAAGGAACCAGGCTGCATCTGTCACAAGCTACATCGTCTTGATTTTCTCTAAATTTTTTCTTTGACAGTTTTACAGTAGTGGCATTCGAGCATGTCTCTACCACTCTTCTCAAAAGGCCTACTCATTTCCTTCATAGATCTGCACCTCGTGTGAGATGTTTTTGTGTCTTCGAGGTGGGATGCAATTTTCATCAGTCACAGCCTTTCCTTGCTGAATCCTGGCATTCAGGAGCAGCCTGGAATAAGGAATAAAATACCTGCTGCAGACAACTTCTGAGATAACGTGCTGCCACAACAAATGTGAAGGTCTTCAGGCAGCAGCACAGCTTCTGAAGAGGGCATTTTAAATGTTAAGTGCCCTTTGTCCAGCTGCTTCCAAGTTCGAAGTTGCAGGTTCCACTATGAATCTTTCAGGAGCTTTTTCATTCATGTAACTAGTTTGACTGAAAAAAACCCCAAAGAGCCAAACCTCCCTACCAAGCCCCAAACCACACGTGGTGTTTCAAACTCGACAAAATAACGTTAAGAAAGGAGAAAAACACGAATGATGTGAAGGCCCAGACTGGTGGATCCGGGGCGCAAAAGCAAAAAACCCCAAAACAAGACATAATTTAATTTTTTAACTTTTATTTATTTATTTTTTTTCTTTCGGAAGCCTTCCAAGAACACAGCTGGGAACGGGATCCACGGGGAAAGGGCTGCACAGGGGGTCCCGCTGCAGGAGGCCCCGCTG
>NW_009954705.1:1923566-1930255 GCF_000747805.2 Chaetura pelagica | reverse complement strand
CAGACCCTGTTGAATGCCGCACACCGCCTGAGGGGGGATCGGAGACCGGCGTCCTCCCGCAGCCCCGGGCCCAGCCCGGCCCTCCCGCCTCCCTGCCCGGCCGCCGAGGGCAGGAGCCGGGTCCTGCCCGGGCAGCCTGCGCCGGCTGAGGAGGTGACTTGGACGCACCATTATCCCGTGAATCATCTCGTCGTCATTTGTCAAGGCTGGGAGAGAAGGAAGAGAGGAGAGAGAGGGGGGAAAAAGCCCGTACGCAGCTCATGTGGCGGTGTAGTCCTGCCTGGTCTACCTGGCACCGCTGCTGACAGGGATCTGCTGCCATCTCTGGTCTCCCGCTGGCTCCTCCGCTACAGCCCCGGCACCGCTGGCCCCTGGATATTCCTGCTCAGCCTTCCCCGCTGCACCCCGGGCACCTCTTTTTCCTAGGGGACGTGGAAGTTGCTGCCTCCGAAACTGACGCCAGTTTTGCTGCTTGAAGATCTCCAGCGGGCTGACCTTGGTGCTTTCTTTTTTTAAAGTTAATTTTAAGCCATTGGGGTAACATCAAGATGTCCAGCAGCGTTCCAGCTGATATGGTGAGTCTTATGCTCCTTATTTAATAGTATTAATATGGAATAACGTTTATTTCGGCCTGTTTTGGCAGAGAAGATGGAAAGAAGAGGGGCGTATGAGGGGAAAAAAAAATAAATCTCGGTTACATATTTAAGGAACAAAAAGTTCCCAGTTAATACTTCCCCCCCAGCACCCCCTGCTGCCCCAGATGCCGGTTCTGCTTTGCTTTGCTTTTTGGTAGCGGTGGGAAATCTGTAGCATCGCCTCCTGTGTAGCAGGACAAGGGGGGATCTGCTTTCCCTTATCTATGGCACTTAATATCTGGCTGCCCTGCTTGTTCCGTGTAGCACGAGCTGGTTTGGTGCTCAGCTCTGCCGAGGGTTTTTGGGGGAAGATAAATATGAAGTAGAGCATTCAGAATTATTTACTCCAGCCATTTATTTATTTATTTTGTTTCTTTCTAAAGCAGCTGAAATTTAGTTCCAGCCTTCTTCCTTTTTTTTTTTATTTTCTTCTCTCCTCTCAAACTTCGCTTGTTTCTTACCGACGCTTTGTCCTCCGATGTTGATGGGAAGTTAATCTCTTCACTTGCTGCCGAGTCAAGAGCGAAAGAGAAATTCTCATGCACTTACTGACATGGCGAGGTCCTTTGTGCACTAGCTGCAATCTGGGCATTTTTCAAGGGCACTCCTAGTACTTCTTATGGCGGACTGTACTTCAGGCTGCCTTGGATACTGGGCTCGGTATACTTAAAATAGGAAGGTGTAGCACGGTATGAGGAGGGAGGGTCAATCAGGTCTGCTAGGTAATCTTGCCTTCAACACGACTTTCCCCATCTGTATGTATTTCCATAAATAACTTAATTGGGGAGAAAAAAAAGTTGTGGCTGCAGTTTGATATGTTAGTTCTTTATTCTTGGGGCAGAATGTTTTCAGGTATCACCCCACAATAGCTCACTTTTAAAGATATTTTATTCTAAAAGCAGCAGGCTCGTCTGTGCTTTATTCGGGTTTTTTTTGTTTTTTTTTTTCTTTTTTCTTTTCTTTCAAGACGAAGTTCTATTTTGCGAGTACAACCTGCCCCGGTACTGATAATAAAACCTAGTAGCCCCTGTTTCAGCTGTTGATGTACAGTTAATGGTGCATATGTATGACAAACGGGCTATTGAAATAATGGTGTCCTTTAACTGCCTGCTTTCAGTCTTTCCTTCACAGCTTTTCTGTTGCAGTCAAAGTGAGTAGATTCTGCCAAAAAGGCATGTAGAGGATGACCAAACACGGTTTTAAGCTCACTTTTTTTTTTTCCTTTGGTGTTTTGGGGTTTGGTTGTTTGTTTTATTTTCCGGGTTTTTCTTCTCCCATCTCCTCTCTCTGCCAAATACTGTAAGTAAATTTTGTCCCCCGAAGAAAGGGATAATGAGGAGACTATTGCCATTGACTCTAAATCCTTTCATCTATTAATTTTAATATATTTCTTTTTAATGTCTCTCTTGCTGTTAAGAGCGGTGAACCCCCTTCTCACTTGTGCGTGTCTTGGGTTATATCGCAGAAATCCTCTCCTTAATCTCCTGGAAGTTTAGATGCAAATCTCTTCGTGCTGCTTTTTAAATTGCCTGAAGGAGTCCCTAGATTGTGACATGCAGCACTTCTCTTCCCTCTCCTCCTGAGCTTATCTGCCTGCCACCTCCACGCTGCTTCTAGCTCCTGCCTGCCTGCATGGGAATTGTGATGCTGCCACTAGACTTGTCATGTTTGATGTTTGAAATTTTATTAAATTTTATGTAAAATTTTTAAGATAAGTAAAATACTATTTTGCTTCTATGAAAACAATTTCCTTCTCTTGTTATAATGTGCTAGGAATACCACTGGCAGGGGTAGCCAGGCCTATCGATGCTGTGTTTCTTCAAATCAGGAAGAGGCTTGTTATACATAGTGATGTTTAAATACTGAGTCATTACAAAAGCATTTGAATGAAGTTATACCAGAGTAGGTAGAATTTGAATGAATAAATACATTCTGGTCTGTCTTAGTGTTGTTTTGATCAGGTTCTGCATTATTAGCTGCAACTTATCTCTGAAACTTTGAAATGTGTTGTAGAAATTCAAGTTGTCAGATACAACTAATTGTAAAAAGAGCACTTGAAAATTAATTTTGTGTCTCCTTTTGTCACTATCTTCTTTATTTCAAATGAGCTTGTTCAGAAAGAGAATAGGATTGTTATTTGATTGCGTTTTAAAGAGGAGTACTTATCAGGCTGTCACCTTGTTTATATGTTTTTATTTAATGTAGGATTTTCCAGTTTGCATTTCTCTTATCCACCCCCTGTGTAATTTGCATTTACAAAAAAAATTATTTCCCATTTCTGTAGGAGTTGGCATCAGTGTGATGGAGTGTCATTAATACGAAGACTCCTTTACACTTAGTAAATCTGTTAGGAATTACTTAAGTATTATAATAATTATGTTTCAAACTGTTTATGTCAGATTCATGAGCTAACCCTCTCGTAATGGTAATAACGCTAGTATAATTGCTGCTTCTTTAAAATGTGTTAATTTGTCTTCCTGTCCCACCTTTGAGAAGGATATGCTATACATAAATTCATACTAAATTATCAAATCTTCATTAAGCTTTCTATTTGTGTGTAGGCATAATTTGATCCAGCCTCTTTTTATTTGACATTTAGTTGACTTTTTTTCCAGCACTACAGGAGATTTTACCAGATAACCATTTCAACATCACTTCTTAAATAATTAACGCAGTACTGTATTTTTTGCATTCCCCTAATAAATTGAATAGTGACACATCACATTCTGGGTATTGGAAGTTCATGGTGCATTATTCCTTAGCAATGTGTGCTACTTACAGGTTAAAACTCCACTCCTGGAATGAAACCTGCTGATATTGACCTCTCTACTTGAGTAGATTAATTAACTTAATTAGGACTAGACATGATGGGGCAGTCCTTGAAGACTATACTAGAGCTGAATTTTGTTTAATTTTTCATGTAAGTACTGGCCATTGTGATGGCAATAGGGCATCTCTGAATATGTTCAATAATTTAATCAGATATTTTATCAATCTTGCCATTTAGTAGCAGCTAGGGTTTGGCTGGCTGTGAATAACAGCAGCAGGGCTGTTTGAAACTTGTATTTGTTTTGCAATGATAGAGAGACATGAGGTGTTTCATGAACTTGTGAAGTTAATGACACTGTTTTTTTGAGTGGACCACATTAAAATAATTTGGTATTTGTTTAAACACTGTAGCTGACTATTTTAAAACAAGCTATGAAAATCTTACACTCAGTCCAGAAGTTAACTATTCCATTAAATAATCCCCTATGTTTCAGTGGAGTTACCACAAGAATTTGGGAAGCTGAATCTCTCTGTTCTGTGGGCCTATGATATGAAGGATGCAATAGGTGTAAGAAGAGTAACAAAAGTAACAAACCAAATACTATTCAGTTCATGCCAAGTTAGTGTCAGCATCTTTAGTGGAAGTGTGTATGCATGTTCTTTTCTAGGAAATTTAGTGTAGAATGGTAATGAACAGCTCAACATCTAGAAGGACTTCCTTTTTTAATGCAGGAATAAGGGTGGATGTGTCGCTGATCCTACATCAGTAGGGGAATCTTGGCATCCAGGAATAAGATTCAGGCAGGAGGGACTCAAAAGGAATAGCTGGTTGTATGGCAGCTGAGGTTTTTTGCCTATCATTCAGTGTAAACAGCTATTATATTTAAGTGCATTATCATTATAATACACTTGGAACATAGAAAGAAGATCGTTCATAGCATTTTAATGTATCAGAACAAAATTTAAGAATTCATGCTTCTCTGTTCTTCTATTTCAATTGCTTTTCCTTTTGCCTTCAATAGATCATTTTTCCTGGTTCTGAAGGTTACTGTATCCCGAGTACCCTTTGTGCATATTGTCATAAGTTAGTCTCTGAAGTTTGTTTTGTAACAACAGTCTAATTATTTCTCTATTTTTGCACCTCCCATGTTGGAAGTTCAAATGTATTACATTATAAGATAAAAATAGCTTCTTGTCTTATTCTGTACAGATATTTTTTCCTTCCTTTTTTTTTGTTTTGTTTCACCATTGCTCACTGATTGTAACAGATAGAAATATCCTAACCTTTATCATGCTTATTGTTTTGTTTTGGGTTTTTTGCTTCTTTTTGGAGAAGGAATCAGTGGTATCTAGTTAGAAAAAGAAGCTTAAAGAAGCTTCTTCCTGACTCTCTGTAGATTGAGCCAGCCTTTGTAGTATATTGCAGTATTTCTTACAGAGAGATGAAGAACTTCCTTCTGTTACCTGCAGCAGTGGCCAGAAATAGATTTGTCAAAACTGATGTTGAATATGTATATTTGAGTATACTTCAAAATTATTTGTATTTACCATTTCCCCCACCCACGTGTTTTTCTTCCACAGATTAAAAATTGTCTTGCCTATTTGTCTAAAAAACAAACAGAAATATCACAGTAATGACTGGCCTTTTTATGTGTGACACTGTAGTGGTAATTCCACAGCGTCCTAACACATTGAACATACTCCAAAATGATGTTTGCATGTCCTTCATCTCATTTTCTTTGGGGATGAACATATGTAACCTGTAGATAATGATTGATATTTATGCTGGGCCTTGATGCAGCACCGTTCTTCTGATGGAAGTGTAGGCTGGCAGTGTAAACTGTTTCTTCCTTCCTGCCACCCACCCCTTGTTGTTGTTACCTGAATTGGTTCCTCTCCACTTTTGTTGTCTAACTCCATGAGACACTGGAGGGGATGTGTACTGAAGGACATTTTGCTCCTCCCTTGTCGGGAATGCTGGGAAGCCAGCAGTAGCTGCTGGCAGGTTCCTGCAGGGCTGAGACAAAAAAACATCTGAGCGTTGCAAAACGATCACCTTTACATCAGGAGCACTGAATGCTGCATGTTAAAAAATTGCCAGATGTCATCTGTGGGAACTGAACAGCTCCTTCAGGACCTGAATGGGGACAATTTGCACCTCTCGGATGTGGAATTGGGATAACTTCAGGTACTGGTAATCTGTATTTTGCTTTGGTGCTTGTGACTGCTGTTCAAAGCCCACAGCTTCTCCTTGGCTTGGCTTAAGGCTGTAGTAGGAAATTTTCCTGTCTGAATGCAGTCGTTGCAGCAGACTTTGTAGATAATACCTTTATTATCCTGTAAACAAAATGACTAAGGGCATGCTTTTCTGTTTTTTAACTAAGAGTTCTTTCTAAGTTCAACTCCTGTGAATGTTGAAAGCCATGGCCATGGTGTATGCAGTAAGTGGGATTTACTTGTTTTATATTTCTGATCAGTCAGATTTGTTTCTCAGTACAAGTCAGAATAAACTTCTGGTGATGTCTCTGTGTAGCTTATGCAATACTGAGCAGAATGGAGAGCTTGGTTCTGACTCAGCCTGTGAGTGCTACTCTAGCTTGCAGGAATCGAGAAATATCTGGAATGTGACTAATCATTCTTGTGGTGTTATGTAAAAGAGGTAGTACAGCTTATTTTCAGTCTTTTCTTTGTACAGTATTGGATCTTCTAACTCAATTATTTCTCATTCTAACTATGGTGAAACCTGACCTGCTAATCAATAGTATTTTCCACAATGAGTCTGGTTTTGCAGCAATTAATTGATTCTACTGAGGTAGCAGGCCTTCCCTGCCACAATTTTGCATGTGTAAACTTTACTCACCTTAACCATTCAAGGGATATGACTGAGTGCAGTACTGTCATTTTAGAAGCTATTGAAAATGAACAGGATGTCAGTGAAAAGTTTTGATGTAATTGTTCTCGTGTCAAATGTAAACTCTGGAGATGCCAGCTGTTCATCAGTTTTACATATAATTTAGAGGTCTGTCTTTTGAAATTCAGCTATTGTTAAAAATTACCCTGTAAATTATGCTAGAAGGACAGCCTTTCTTTCATTTTTGACAGTTTCTGTTATACATGTGTTGCAGAATATCTTAAAGCAATGACTGGAACATTTCTCACTTGGTGTACCTCCAGACAAATTTAAATTAACAGATGGACCACTAAGTGTTGCAGGCAATGATAGGAAGGAAATACTGAGGGAAGAAAATAATGAATAATCAAAACCCTGCAAGAATTGTTTGGGGG